>NC_071272.1:8315000-8432500 GCF_023375685.1 Ictalurus furcatus
TGTGTATGCACTGTAGAACTTTACAGCAGAATATGTCCTTTTCTGAGAGAGTTCCCTTCAGAACACAAAGAGTTGTTGTTGTTTTTTTTTTTTTACATTATTGGTACAAATTTAGAAGAGCATGTCTTAGTTTCTGAAAAGAGTTATTCTTAGTTGTAATCTTCTTTGGGTAGAGTTCCCTTCAGGAAGCAAAGAACCCTTAACTCTCCAAAGAAACCTTGAAGAACCCATTTTTTTTCTAAGAGGATAATTACAGGGTCTTTTATTTTATTTCAAAATTACAACACAAACACTATAAGGGTTCTGAAATCCAGATTACAAGCTATAACCTAGTCCATTCATCCATTTTAGACAAAACAAGTTAAATGGAGAACCATTAATGAATCTTTGGTTTGTTCCTATGAAGGAACCCTTAAAGATGTTTCCCCTTTTAAGGATTCCTTTTGGATAGTTAAAGATTCTTCTTTGGTTCTCAGCTTCCTGAAGGGGATATACTTGCAATAATTTAGATTAGATTTAAGAGGGGTTTGTTTTTGTTTTTTGTTTTTTTGCTACTGTCAGAGCAGCAACATCAGACCAGTCAGACTCGAGAATTCAACAGCGCTGTGGTATAAAAAAATCCAATGAAAGTATTGTTAATATCAAAATTGAATAAATTAAATAAAAATACATTTAAAATAAATGTAGAAATTGATCACATTTAAAATGAAATGTAAATTCGATGTAAAAGGTAATAGGAAATACATATATTAAACAAAATAAACATATTCAGGAATGCTTTTCCAGTCGCACACAGCTAGGTTCATGGTTAATGGCTAAAATTGCCCAGACTGTATCCAGACGCTGTGAGAGTTTTTATACTGTGCTGTGTGGCACTGTGATCTGTGATCACAGTGCTGTGATCACTCATTTCCTGTGATCAGATGGCATCGGTGAAGAACCTCTGAAGAACGATTTCACTCTCTGCTTTAAACACACTTTCAGCTCTTTACTGTTATATAATCAACTGTGTGTGGCTTCTTTTCTGATAAAAACACTGTTCTGTTCTGTATGATTTACCCTGACGCTATGCTACAGTCTGTCTGCACTACATCGTGTGTTACAGAGTCCTACATTATGTTAGAGTGTGTTTGTGTGCTTTACAGTATGTTAGAGTGTGTTTGTGTGTTAGTGTTACAGTGTGTTAGAGTGTGTTTGTGTGTTAGTGTTACAGAGTGTTAGAGTGTGTTTGTGTTACAGTGTGTTAGAGTGTTTGTGTGTTAGTGTTACAGAGTGTTAGACTGTGTTTGTGTTACAGTGTGTTAGAGTGTTTGTGTGTTAGTGTTACAGAGTGTTAGAGTGTGTTTGTGTGTTAGTGTTACAGTGTGTTAGAGTGTGTTTGTGTGTTAGTGTTACAGTGTGTTAGAGTGTTTGTGTGTTAGTGTTACGGTGTGTTAGAGTGTTTGTGTGTTAGTGTTAGAGTGTGTTTGTGTGTTAGTGTTACAGTGTGTAGAGTGTGTTAATGTGTGTCAGTGTGTGTTTACACTTTGTTACAGTGTATTAGATTGTGTGAAAGTGTTTTAGAGTGTATTTGTGTGTGTTACGTTGTTACAGTGTGTTACAGTGTGTTACAGTGTGTTTGTGTGTGTTAAAGTGTGTCAGAGTGTTAGAGTGTGTTGGAGCGTGTTACAGTGTTACAGTGGGGTTTGTAGACATCTAGTGGTTGGATAATAAGAACACTACATTTTATTTCTGTAGCACTTTTCATAAATAAACTACAAAACTGATTTTTTTTTTTTTTTTTTTTTTTTTACTTTTCTCTCTGTCTATTTCCGGCTGTTTTCATTTCATTTTGCCTTCATTTCTTTCCAAATACCTGAATATGGAGAGAGCTGTGAGCTCGTTCTAATATGTTATTGTTTCTATAGTAACAGCTCATTCACAGGGTAACAGATCATCCACTAATAATAATAAACAGATTAAAAAAATAATCCTTAATCTTTTGTAAGGAGATGTTTATTTAACATTTATTGAAGGAGTACCTGAAAACAGTGCGGGGAAAAAGAGACACTGGTGAGGGAGTGACTGTTTATAGCCGCTATAATGTACGGAACTAACGTCACAACAATAAATGTAACTATAAAAGGAAAAAAATTAAGAGGTGTGGTTCTTTAAGCAATAACATTTTGTAACCGTTGTGGTGTAGGAGTTATAAAACACTTCAGGGTGTGCCGTTACAAGAAAGCAATCAACTTCTGTGTGGAAGCAGTAACTCCACTTCACATTTGTATCACATACAGAAACACCTTTTTTATTATCTTTGCATAACCTTGACCATTTTTGTTACATGTGTTTATAACAAACATCTGTAAATACCGAGCTTGAGTGTGCAGACTTTTGCACTTGGCATAGACAGAACTGTAGAGGGCATTGTTGCAGTAAGAAAACGCTTCTTTGGACTTTTTGTTTTTTGTAATCGCATCCTGAAAATCAGGTTTCATGATTTTTTTTTGGAGTGCGGTTTATTTCAGAAAAAAAAAATCTTTGGAATCTATATATATATATATATATATATATATATATATATATATATATATATATATATAAATTTATATATAAATATATATATATCTTTATATATATATTATTCAAAATGATTTAAAGATCCTGACTGTACCTATGTTTTATGTATGTACATTGTGTGCTGTAACATGTGTAAGAAAATGATGCAGTTAAAAACCGTTAAAGTAAAACAGAGCCATCAATTAACCACAAACTCACTCAGACTCAATACCATTTTAGTTTTTTTTAAAAACCAAATGTTTAAGTAACATTCGTTTTTCTTTTTTCAAGTCACTTGTAGAGTGTTTCACAACCTGTTAACAACCTCACATAATGTGAGCACATAATGCGAAATATCGTTATATCGTGATATATTATACAATTCTGATATATCGCCACCGCCTGCTAGCATGTAGCTAGTCACAACCACCTTGTGGTGTTATAGTAAAGCCTAAAATTAAAAAAATAACGAACAGAACCCTGAGAAATTGAAACGTAATCACTGTAAACAATGATGGAGTTGGAGTAACTCGTTAATTTGGTTTAACTAATCAATAATCGTGATTTCCAACGAAACAAATTTGCATAACGGCTAAGTTTGTTTTGTCCCCCCCACTTCGCCATGAGCTCTGAAGGACTCCGTAGAAAACTACATATTCCTCAACCGCCATTCGGGCGATTTGATTGGTTGGGTCGTCTCAAAGAAAATATCATGATTGGTTGGATTAGTTGTCAGTCATCTCGGAAGGCGGTGTGTCCTGGAGAGGAAGTGCTGTTCGTCAGAGAGAGAAGGGAATCACATCATCGCCTAAACGGATTTCTTTTAACCCGCGAAGTTTCTGGGCGTTGTGGTGAAAACAGAGCTGTCATTTTATATTTATGCTAATGTATATGATTTGTATAAG
The DNA here is from genome assembly GCF_023375685.1 of Ictalurus furcatus. Lineage (NCBI taxonomy): Eukaryota > Metazoa > Chordata > Actinopteri > Siluriformes > Ictaluridae > Ictalurus > Ictalurus furcatus. Next base: position 8,318,447 of record NC_071272.1, read on the forward strand.
ACCTGACAACGGATAAGGACTGCCTTAAAGCGTAACTTTTGGTGTAAAGTGAAGAGACAGCGTTGTTTTTCTGGAGAAGGGGGCACTATTGTTCTGGCTGCCTGAGCTCTTACTGCTTTAACTCCCATTTCTGCCTGCATGGCTGCCAATTTTGAGCCAATTTATGGACTTTCTGAAGACGAGGTGAGATCATTTACACGATTTTGAGCACTATGTTGTAATTGTGTAATTGTCAGGCTTGAGGAGTGTGAGCATAGTGTCAGGGCGAGGTCCTGTTATATTACTGTTTTCATCCAAACTGGGACTTCCCTCTGGCAACAACAACAACAATAATCATTTAAACCAAATCAAATGATTAGCATGAATCATTATTAGCAAAATAATCCATGCAAACTCTGTCTTTAGCTTAAATCCAGAGCTGTGAATCATCACACCGTGTTGTATAAACGTACAGGGAGAAGACCAGCCTGGTGAATCAGTGCCACATGTGAAATCATTTCCCAAAACATACATTCTGTGCTTTTTTAAAATTTTATATCGTCTTCTTTTATTTAAACCTTCTACAGGTTTGAAGGAACGAACCATCAGCGAGAAGTCGTAAAGCCTAAAGATGTGTGTAACACCTTGTACATGTCAAAAATGTACACACGTTCAAGCCAATGCATCTCAATTCAATTTAATATCGCACTAAAAGCATTAAAGGAATAAAACACTCCGTGTCACGCTGTTAAACCACACCATCACACCCTGAAGTGTTTTATTCCTCTTATACCACAGCGATTTGCCAACTGTTACAATGTTTCATTAATTTAATAAAATGTGAAATATTGTGAATGCTGCATCATACTTTTTATCCGTTTATAGTTACATTTAAAATCATGGAATGCGCAACAAAACAAAAAAAGTGAGTTCCTGTTCTCCAGTTACGTTATAGTAGGTACAAACAAAATCGCCGCTTGTCATGTTACAGAGAAACCGCAAAGAAGCGTAACGTCATCCATCCTGATGATGTCAGAAAAACTTCACGTTAGTGCTTTAACCTCTGCCTGTTACAAAGCGCTGACACTGGAGACTCCTTCCGTAAACGTCTCCTTACAGAAAACATCAGCGATTATCCGTGTCAGCGTCCGCCGGGCAAGTCCGTGTGAACGAACCGTTGCTATAGAAGCGATAACTTACAGATATTGGAACGAGCGCATTAATATAAGTAAACCTGTGATGTGCAGGTGCGCTACTGTCAGAGCCGCTGTTATAGAGAATTAATCAACACCTTCTGACCAATCACAATCCAGAGTTCAGAAATCAAAATGCTGTGGTGTAAAAGGCTTTATATAACAGGTTTTACCTCGAGTTTCAACTAGGCTTCATTCGTAATTAGTCTCACACACACGCACGCACATGTGGAGTCCGGTAATTTTTCACTTTGTGCATTACGGTTAAGTGGATCGAATTCCCATGTTGCACATAACATCAGAAATCAGCTCAGAACACTTCACAACTGACTTCCTGTATCGTTCCCTGTTTCTGTTCTCTCTCACACTGAAAGACGGTTGCCGCCTCAGTTCCTACTCTGGAACTTGGGACAGTCTCCTTGCTCCCCCCCCCCCCCCCCCCCGTGGCAAAATATTAAGCTTTTAATGGCTTTAAATACAAATTAATATTGCAACTGTTGTTGTTGTTGTTGTTGTTATTATTATTATTATTATTATTATTATTATTATTATTATTATAATTACACTTGTACAAAGTACAACATTTTGAATACTTGTCATAGTGCCCACTCAAGCAGAAACATTAACATGGCGTGTGATGTGACACCACCGCGGTGGCGTGGTTGTCATGGTCACCGTCACAGCCCTACACAGGACAATTAGTTTAATTCTTGCTAATTTTCTGAATAATGGTAAGTTGTTAAGGTCGTTAAAATCTTAATATTTTACCATTTTAAGCTTGGCCCATTTTATCTCAACCTTGTTTTTGTAACCTTGTTACGCTTAATGTCAACCCTGTTACACCTAATGTCAACCCTGTCATCCCTAATGTCAACCCTGTCGCCCTAACGTCAACCCTTTTACCCCTTAATGTCACTCATGTCACCCGCCATGCCTAATGTCATTCCTCTTACCCTTGTCACCCCTAATGTCAACACTTCTACCCCTCATGTCACCCCTGTCAACAATATGGTCCTAATGTCAACCCTCTTACCCCTAATGTCACCCCTAATGTCACCCCTGTCAACAATATGGTCCTAATGTCAACCCTCTTACCCCTAATGTCACCCCTAATGTCACCCCTGTCCACAATGTGGTCCTAATTTCAACCCTATTACCCCTTTATACCCCTTCTCATCATCCCTGTTACCTGTCCGCCAGCTCAGCTACACTTTGAACAGAAATGCAGTAGGTCATTGTGTGTGTGTGTGTGTGTGTGTGTATGTGTGTGCGTGTGTGTTGAAATAGTTCTGTTAGTCAGAATTTACACTTAATCCTCTATAAATACAGGTGGAAAACAATTAGAATATCGTGGAAAAGTTCATTTTTTTCCGTAATTTAATTTAAAAAGTGGAACTTTCATACATTCTATACTACAACATCCATCTATTCATCCATCCAGCCAGCCACTCATTCATCTATCCATCCAGCCAGCCACTCATTCATCTATCCATCCAGCCAGCCACTCATTCATCTATCCATCCAGCCAGCCACTCATTCATCTATCCAGCCACTCATTCATCTATCCATCCAGCCAGCCACTCATTCATCTATCCATCCAGCCAGCCACTCATTCATCTATCCAGCCACTCATTCATCTATCCATCCAGCCAGCCACTCATTCATCTATCCAGCCACTCATCCATCCATCCACCCTTCCAGCCACTCATCTATCCAGCCACTCATCCAGCCACTCATCCATCCATCCAACCACTCATCCGTCCACTCATCCATCCATCCAGCCACTCATCCATCCTTCCAGCCAGCCCCTCATCCATCCATCCAGCCACTCATCCATCCATCCATCCATCCAGCCACTCATCCATCCATCCATCCAGCCACTCATCCGTCCACTTATCCATCCATCCAGCCACTCATACATCCTTCCAGCCACTCATCCATCCATCCTTCCAGCCACTCATCCATCCAGCCATCCATCCAGCCAGCCAGCCACGCATCCAGCCACTCATCCATCCATTCATCCATCCAGCCACTCATCCATCCATCCATTCAGCCTCTCATCCGTCCACTCATCCATCCATCCAGCCACTCATCCGTCCACTCATCCATCCATCCAGCCACTCATCCATCCACTCATCCATCCATCCAGCCACTCATCCGTCCACTCATCCATCCATCCAGCCACTCATCCGTCCACTCATCCATCCATCCATCCAGCCACTCTTCTATCCATCCATCCATCCAGCCACTCTTCTATCCATCCACCCACTCATCGATCCATCCATCCATCCAGCCACTCATCTGTCCATCCTTCCAGCCACTCATCCATCCAGTCAGCCAGCCACTCATCCATCCAGTCAGCCAGCCACTCATCCATCCAGCCACTCATCCATCCAGCCACTCATCCATCCAGCCACACATCCGTCCACTCCTCCATCCATCCAGTCACTTATCCGTCCACTCATCCATCCATCCAGCCACTCATCCATCCATCCAGCCAGCCACCCTCCATCCATCCAGCCAGCCACTCATCCGTCCATCCATCCAGCCAGCCACTCATCCAGCCACTCATCCATCCATCAAGCCACTCATCCAGCCACTCATCAAGCCACTCATCCATCCATCAAGCCACTCATCCAGCCACTCATCCATCCATCCAGCCACTCATCCGTCCACTCATCCATCCATCCAGCCACTCATCCGTCCACTCATCCATCCATCCAGCCACTCTTCTGTCCAGCCAGCCACTCATCCATCCACTCATCCATCCATCCATCCTTCCAGCCACTCATCCATCCATCCAGCCAGCCACTCATCCATCCATCCTTCCAGCCACTCATCCATCCATCCAGCCAGCCACTCATCCATCCATCCATCCAGCCACTCATCCATCCATCCAGCAACTCATCCATCCAGCCACTCATCCATCCATCCATCCAGCCACTCATCCATCCATCCATCCAGCCACTCATCCATCCATCCATCCAGCCACTCATCCATCCATCCATTCAGCCTCTCATCCGTCCACTCATCCATCCATCCATCCAGCCACTCATCCGTCCACTCATCCATCCATCCAGCCACTCATCCGTCCACTCATCCATCCATCCAGCCACTCATCCGTCCACTCCTCCATCCATCCACCCACTCATCCATCCATCCATCCATCCAGCCACTCATCCGTCCACTCATCCATCCTTCCAGCCACTCATCCATCCATCCTTCCAGCCACTCATCCATCCATCCTTCCAGCCACTCATCCATCCATCCTTCCAGCCACTCATCCATCCATCCTTCCAGCCACTCATCCATCCAGCCAGCCAGCCACTCATCCAGCCACTCATCCATCCAGCCACTCATCCATCCAGCCACTCATCCATCCATCCATACAGCCACTCATCCGTCCACTCATCCATCCATCCAGTCACTCATCCGTCCACTCATTCACCCATCCAGCCACTCATCCATCCATCCAGCCAGCCACCCATCCATCCATCCAGCCAGCCACTCATCCAGCCACTCATCCATCCATCAAGCCACTCATCCAGCCACTCATCCATCCATCAAGCCACTCATCCATCCACTCATCCATCCATCAAGCCACTCATCCAGCCACTCATCCATCCATCCAGCCACTCATCCGTCCACTCATCCATCCATCCAGCCACTCATCTGTCCACTCATCCATCCATCCAGCCACTCTTCTATCCAGCCAGCCACTCATCCATCCATCAAGCCACTCATCCATCCACTCCTCCATCCATCAAGCCACTCATCCATCCACTCCTCCATCCATCCACCCACTCATCCATCCATCCATCCATCCAGCCACTCATCCGTCCACTCATCCATCCTTCCAGCCACTCATCCATCCATCCTTCCAGCCACTCATCCATCCATCCTTCCAGCCACTCATCCATCCATCCTTCCAGCCACTCATCCATCCAGCCACTCATCCATCCAGCCACTCATCCATCCAGCCACTCATCCATCCAGCCACTCATCCATCCAGCCACTCATCCATCCATCCATACAGCCACTCATCCGTCCACTCATCCATCCATCCAGTCACTCATCCGTCCACTCATTCACCCATCCAGCCACTCATCCATCCATCCAGCCAGCCACCCATCCATCCATCCAGCCAGCCACTCATCCAGCCACTCATCCATCCATCAAACCACTCATCCAGCCACTCATCCATCCATCAAGCCACTCATCCATCCATCAAGCCACTCATCCAGCCACTCATCCATCCATCAAGCCACTCATCCAGCCACTCATCCATCCATCCAGCCACTCATCCGTCCACTCATCCATCCATCCAGCCACTCATCTGTCCACTCATCCATCCATCCAGCCACTCTTCTATCCAGCCAGCCACTCATCCATCCACTCATCCATCCATCCATCCTTCCTGCCACTCATCCATCCATCCAGCCAGCCACTCATCCATCCATCCAGCCACTCATCCATCCATCCATCCATCCAGCCACTCATCCATCCATCCATCCATCCATCCAGCCACTCATCCATCCATCCATCCATCCAGCCACTCATCCAGTCACTTATCCGTCCACTCATCCATCCATCCAGCCACTCATCCATCCATCCATACAGCCACTCATCCATCCATCCATCCAGCCACTCATCCATCCATCCATCCAGCCACTCATCCATCCAGCCAGCCACTCATCCATCCAGCCAGCCACTCATCCATCCAGCCACTCATCCATCCATCCATCCAGCCACTCATCCATCCAGCCAGCCACTCATCCATCCATCCAGCAACTCATCCATCCAGCCACTCATCCATCCATCCATCCAGCCACTCATCCATCCATCCATCCAGCCACTCATCCATCCATCCATCCAGCCACTCATCCATCCAGCCAGCCACTCATCCATCCAGCCAGCCACTCATCCATCCAGCCACTCATCCATCCATCCATCCAGCCACTCATCCATCCAGCCAGCCACTCATCCATCCATCCAGCAACTCATCCATCCAGCCACTCATCCATCCATCCATCCAGCCACTCATCCATCCATCCATCCAGCCACTCATCCATCCATCCATTCAGCCTCTCATCCGTCCACTCATCCATCCATCCAGCCACTCATCCGTCCACTCATCCATCCATCCAGCCAGCCACTCATCCGTCCACTCATCCATCCATCCAGCCACTCATCCGTCCACTCATCCATCCATCCAGCCACTCATCCATCCATCCATCCAGCCACTCATCCATCCATCCATACAGCCACTCATCCATCCATCCATACAGCCACTCATCCATCCATCCATCCAGCCACTCATCCATCCAGCCAGCCACTCATCCATCCAGCCAGCCACTCATCCATCCAGCCACTCATCCATCCATCCATCCAGCCACTCATCCATCCAGCCAGCCACTCATCCATCCATCCATCCATCCAGCCACTCATCCATCCATCCAGCCACTCATCCATCCATCCAGCCACTCATCCATCCATCCAGCCACTCATCCATCCATCCATCCATCCAGCCACTCATCCATCCATCCATCCAGCCACTCATCCATCCATCCAGCCACTCATCTATCCATCCAGCCACTCATCCATCCAGCCAGCCACTCATCCATCCATCCATCCATCCATCCATCCAGCCATCAAGCCACTCATCCAGCCACTCATCCATCCATCCAGCCACTCATCCATCCATCCATCCAGCCACTCATCCATCCATCCATCCATTCATCCATCCATCAAGCCACTCATCCATTCTATCCATCCATTCTATCCATCCATCCACTCATCCATCCAGCCACTCATCCATCCATCCATCCAGCCACTCATCCATCAATCCAGCCACTCATCTATCCCTCCATCCAGCCACTCATCTATCCATCCATCCATCCATCCACTCATCTATCCCTCCATCCACTCATATATCCATCCTGCCACTCATCCATCCGTCCATCCAGCCACTCATCCATCTATCCACCCATCCACTCATCTATCCCTACATCCACTCATCTATCCATCCATCCAAGGTGAATATTGGATGACTACATCTAATATATAACCACCTAATTAAACTCCACTAGATTAACTTCTCTCTCTTTCTGTCTCTCTGTTTGTCTCTCTCTCTCTCACTTGTTGTCTCTCTCTGTCTGTTTCTCTCTGTCTTTGTTTGTCTGTCTGTTTCTCTCACTCCGTCTCTCTCTCTGTCTCTCTCTCTGTGGTCAGTGTGATTGATTGTGTTGTTACACACACACGTGTAAAGCCGTGTTGCATAATCGTTTTGACTGTCTGCCTGTCTTACTCTGTTTGTCTGTCTGTTTTTTTCTCTATCTATCTATTTGTCTGTCTGTCTGTGACTGTCTAAATGCCTGCATATCTGTATGCCTTTCTCTCTGTTTTTCTCTCTGTTTCTGTCTCTCTGTCACTGCTATCTACCTGTCTGTCTGTCTATCTTTTTACATGTCTGTCTGTTTGAGCTAGATGTAAAATGATTAACACGTACAGTATATTAGCTATTTTGGTAAGCTATTGCCAGGTGTGGTTCGGTTCTCAGAGGGTGTGGCTTGGCGTATCTGGAACGCTATTGACTGTTGTGTAAATCACTCAAGCAAAGTGCTGTCACTCTGACTTCCTGTTTGAAAAGGAAATGCATCAGCAGAATCAAATCACGACTCTAAACAAGTTTCATCAGGACTTAAATTACACGCGGACGAGGTGTTTGATCAGGTGTGTAAGAACACGAGTCGTCCTGGAGGAAACGTGTAAAAGCAGCCTGGAGGTCTTATGTAACGTTGTGACTCACACACGCACACACGCTCACACACATGCGCGCACACACACACGCGCTTATTCCAAACATTCTGTCTCTGTGACTATCACATTTGATCTATATTAGTATTTGTGATAATTAGTAAGAATTGGAAAAAGAGTCGATTCTTCACGAATCATGATTTTTCTCCTCTTGACTCTTACATCAGCTCATTTTTGGGTCAATAATATATCGTATAAAATAATTTTTATTAAAAAAAATAAATAAAGACGGGAATGTTAAGCGGCTCTACATGCGTCCAGAACACTTTTCTAATCATGTCTTCGTCTGAATCAAAATGAAAAGTGAATCAGTTTGGTTTGTTTGTTTTCCAGAAGTTTCTCTGAACATCCGTTGTTGTCGTTGTAACAGGGTTTTTTTCCCCAGAGAGGTGTGTGTGTGTGTAATGTGATTGTATTTCTCTCTATCTGTCCATCTCTCTGCATGTCTGTCTGTCTATCTATGTATATCTGACTGTCATTTTCTCTGTCTACCTGTGTGCCTGTTTGTCTTTGTGTCTGTCTATCTCCAGAACCCTTACAACAGATGTACCTTCTTTGTTCTTTTCTAAAAGTGGGTAAACTGTAGTAAAATTAGCTTACACAGACATTCATCACTTCCTGTTTAGAGAACTGCTTTCTGTGCTCGTTTCCTATTTGTCTCTCTCTCTCAGGATTAAAAGTGCAGCAGTCAAGTGTAGGGCTGCACGATTATGGCTAAATTGGTCATCACGATTATTAGAGATGCACCAAATGTTCGAACCGAATAAGTGAAAAGGCCGTATAAATTTGACCGAACAATGACGTGTTTGATGACGCGACCAAATAGCCTAGCAACCAGAGTGAGACGCGCGAATGTCACGACCTCGATGAGGGGGCGCGTGCATGCACGAGCTACGTGCTCTTCGGATGTTTACTGGACACGTGTGTTTTTTTTGTTTCTGTTCCGGAGTATTCTGTCGCGTCTCAAGACGTAAGGAAGTAGAGTACGGAAGCAGGTAAAGACGTATTTATTTAAGGGCAAGCAGACAAATCCAAATCGTAATCCAAAAAACGTAGTCAAGACAGGCAAAGGGTCGGGCGATCGGCAAACAGGCATAAACGGGTCAAAGCAGGAATCAGAGTCGCGGTCACAGAAAACAGGGTCAAAGCACAAAACAAGAAACATGAACTAGTACTATGGACTGGGAGTGGAAAAACCAGCGGGGACTAAATAACTAATCTATAGTTTAAACTAACTAAATCTATCAAGAGACATAACATTAACAACGTGTCTAACTATACTATATCTACTATAATACTCTGCGAGATGTACAGGGACGCGAGCGGTATATATCCCCAATATAGTCAGCCGTATAGAACCCAATAGAACCATTTTTTGCACTCTTGTCAATGCACTTTTTAATGCACTTTTTGTTGTCGGCTACAGAGTGTTCCATTCTTTCAGCAGTCAGTTATAGACCTAACATAGGCTATTCAAGGGGGGCTCAAAGATGACCACATCAAAATATTTTTATTTTACTCATTTATTTATTTAAAGTTATATCGTGCCTTGTTGGTAGACTATGCCTGCTGGAATGAAAAAAAAATGTTCAGTGTCCAATAAATATTTTGAAATTGTAGTTTTTGTAATTGATTTTTTCTTTGAAAAGCTACACAAAATAGTAAAAAGCACATTTTGACGATTTAATTTATGCTATGGTGAAAAAAATGGCAAAATAAATGGAAAAAACGCAAAAAAACATGTCCGGTATTCGGCCTTCGGCTTTCGGCCAAGTTTTTCATCGTATTCGGCTTCGGCCAAGAATTTTCATTTCGGTGCATCCCTAATGATTATTTTGATCAATATTGAGATCACGATTATTTATCATGATTATTCATTGCTTTTAGGGACAGCATATTTTTATTGCAGTTTCACATTTAATAAACAGACCACAAATCTTTTGCATCAAATTAGACTGGTCCTTAAAGTGCATCATCTCGTAGAAGCAAAATATAAATAAAATTGTACCCAGAATATAGGATAAATAAAAATAAATATGCCATCACCCAAATGAAATCAACGGGGAATTGTGCACCGCATACCTGAACTTGTTTTTTCCCTGTTCGGCGTGATGACGTTTCACATCCCCGACAACGTCTGTAGTGCCATTTAGCATCATGTTAGCAGCTGCCTTTTTCAATACATGTAAATGCTTTAAAAAAAAAACCTCACGAGTGGGGTTTTACTGGCGTATTTTATGTCGTAGATTAAAACGTGAAAATATTTTGAGGCTGTGTTCACCACAGACTTTATTTCAGGCTTTTAACCAAAATCCCATTCAAAAAACCCACTGATTCGGGATGAATGCTAACTTGCTTCTGGGTTTTGGCATTACAAAATGACGTCATCCCTGCGCCGCTCTGTGGTGATTGGCTGTAAGTTTAGGAAGCTCTTGATTTGATCTGCAGCGGAGTTTTCTATGAGCTGAGGACGAACTTTAAATGTCAGTATCGCAATCGATTATATTAATGTAATTGTGGGCAGTCAAAATCGTAATTGAGATTGATATTCAGTTAATTGTGCAGCCTTAGTCAAGTGTCTCAATGTCCCCGTGTCTCAGTGTCTGTGTCTCAGTGTTCCCGCATCTGTGTGTCAATGTCCCTGCATCTGTGTCTCAGTGTCCCCGTGTCTCAATGTCCCCGTCTCAGTGTCTGTTTCTCAGTGTTCCCGCATGTGTGTCTATGTCCCCGTATCTGTCTCAATGTCCCCGTGTCTCAGTGTTCCCGCATCTGTGTCTATGTCCTCGTGTCTCAGTGTCTGTGTCTCAGTGTGTGCCAGTGTTCCCGCATCTGTGTCTATGTCCCTGTGTCTCAGTGTCTGTGTCTCACTGTTCCCGTGTCTCAGTGTCTGTGTCTCAGTGTTCCCGCGTCTGTGTCTCAATGTCCCCATGTCCCAGTGACTCCATGTCATTGTCCCCGTGTCTTCTTGTCTCCTTGTCTTTGTCTCACTGTCTCTGTGTTTCCTTTTCTCCTTGTCTCAGTGTCTCCATGTGGATAAAATCATACATCACATAATGAATGTTTACACTCGCAGGTTTACTACCAACCGGACTGATAACACAGAGCGTGTGTGTGTGTGTGTGTTTGTGTGTGTGTGTGTGTGTGTGTGTGTGTAGATAAAAATTACCACTCAGCAGTCAGAGGAGGATTTCAGAGGGATAGAGAAAAAGGAAAGAACTGTTTCTCTGTAGGTCATCATTCTTTTGTGTGTGTGTGTGTGTGTGTGTGTGTGTGTGTATACGGGGATTTGTGTTTGAGCCAACGCCTTCAGCCAACTTCCATGTGTCTTCCACATAATGACTTTATGAACTGTGACACTCCTCCTTTCCTGTAACTGACACTCACAGACACAGAGACCACGCCTCCTTTACAGCTGATGTACAGAGGCCATGCCTCCTTTATAGAGACTGCCACAGAAGCCACGCCTCCTCCACTCACAGGCTGCTAATGTTTGCAGTTTATTCATGATTAGTATTTTTTTTTTTTTTTTAACACGCTGTCAGTGTTTGGTTTACTCGTGGTGTTTTACTAATTTACTATCCTCTCTGTGTGTCTATCCATCCGTCCCAGAATGAGTCACGCGTTCTTCGTGTCAAGGTTATTGCAGGCATTGATCTGGCAAAGAAGGACATCATTGGTGCCAGGTAAAAAAACACACACACTACACCTGCTTCCTGTACTAAGAGTGAGATTTGGAATGTGTGTGCACGTTCTTAAAGTGTGAATTTTGCCTTTAGTTGCTGACACACACACACACACACTCACACGCATACACCACACACACGACTCAGATTAGGAATTAACTCTGCACGTGGTTTTACAGAAACTGAGCGAGTATACAGTCAGGGCCCTGTAGGCATGCTGGGAAATCATCTACTTCCTGTGTATGTCCTCTGGGAAAGGTCGAACAGAAACACAAAACATTCCAAGGAATTCTGGATTGTGATTGGTCAGCTCTTACAGTAGCGCAGCAACAACTCTTAGGTTTATATTAACGCCCTTTGTCTATATCAATACATCATCGTTTCTATAGTAATGGCTCATTCACAGGGATGTGTACGGCGGACACTGGACTAATAATAAACGGATTAAAAACTCGTTGATGTGGTAAAATTTTCTGCAAGAAGAAAACTGTTTATTTAACATTTATGGAAGGAGTCTCCAGTTTCACGACATTGGGTGTAACTATAAAGGGTTAAAAAATTATTGTGAAAAACATGGGAAAAAGAACATGGCCTGGAGTTCTTCTCAGATCACATCTCTGTAAAAAAAGAAAAAGGTGGTTAATTTTTAATCTTTGTTCATGTTTTTATTGTTTAGTTTTATTTCTTCTCAGAAGAACGCTGTTTGTTAAGGCATGACCTCAAAGCAAAAATAAAAGCAGCAGTTTTTAGGGGTTAAACACACAAGCTGGACTCGTCAGGTGTGAAGTTTTAACGATAAAAAGCCTTGGTAAAGTTCTAGAGGGCAAAGTATGGCAGGAATTTCACTGTATTAGAAAGTGGACAGGGTCGTGAAAGACACAAATCATGGGTTAATTACTAAACGCACAAACTTATTGCTGTAAATCCCCGAGGACACGAGAGCAAGTTCAAGGCTACAAACATTTTCTAATTCAGGTATTTCACCATAAGTCACTGATTTGCAGCATGACGACCTCAAGGAGAATATTTACAATATTGAGCTTGGATGGCTGGATAGATGAGTGGCTGGATGGATGGATGGTTGAGTGGATGGATGAGTGGCTGGATGGATGGACGGATGGATGGATGAGTGGCTGGATGGATGGTTGAGTGGCTGGAAGGATGGTTGAGTGGATGGATGGATGGATGGATGGATGGTTGAGTGGATGGATGGTTGAGTGGATGGATGGATGGATGGTTGGATGGGTGGATGGATGGATGAGTGGATGGATGGATGAGTGGATGGATGGATGAGTGGATGGATGGATGGATGGATGAGTGGCTGGATGGATGGATGAGTGGCTGGATGGATGGTTGAGTGGATGGATGGATGGATGGATGAGTGGATGGATGGTTGAGTGGATGGATGGATGGTTGAGTGGATGGATGGATGGTTGAGTGGATGGATGGATGGTTGAGTGGATGGATGGATGGTTGAGTGGATGGATGGATGGTTGAATGGATGAGTGGATGGGTGGATGGATGGTTGAGTGGATGGATGGATGGTTGGTTGGTTGAGTGGATGGATGGATGAGTGGATGGATGGATGGATGGTTGGTTGGTTGAGTGGATGGATGATTGAGTGGATGGATGGATGAGTGGATGGATGGATGGATGGTTGGTTGGTTGAGTGGATGGCTGGATGAGTGGCTGGATAGATGGATGGTTGAGTGGCTGGATGGATGGATGGTTGAGTGGCTGGATGGATGGATAGATGAGTGGATGAATTAGATGTGTAGATGAAGGAAAGTGAGGTGTAGAAGGATTAACCTGTCTTATATCACACACCCACCATGAAGAACTTTTGTCACGGTACCTGGAAAAATAAAATCATGAAGATGCAGATCATATCTAGTACCTCGTGTTCCTCTCCGTGATGGTCAGTCATGGGTGTGTTTTTTTTCCTACTACACTTTAAATGAAAACTTAAAACCTTGAGTGTTTTATTTATTATATAGCGTATAGGTAAAAACATATTTCATATGTTCCAGTCTCTTAATGACTGGTGATTTTTCTACCACAAATGAGGCATTTTGATATTTGACTCCGGCGTTAAAATCCTGCAGTGGCTGTTATTTTTATACCGTACATGAGATAACACCTACATCTGATTATGTAATGTCTCGGCTCTTAAACCGGTGGAAACGTGGGCTGGTTCTCAAAAAACACGCCGGTTCCGTGATCGAGTTCTGGCCCTGGTGGTAAAGATGAACGTATCAAAAGATGAATATGAAATGATAGATCTGGATTTCAGGTTTCGTTTCCTTGTCTGTACATCTAAATGTGTTAAACATTTTAGAACATGGCACCTTTTAGTGTTAGGTGAGCAAAAGTACTGGAACAGACAGTCTAAAACGTAAATAACACGTAATATACGGTTGTGTATCTCTTACTTGCAGTAACTGCATCAAGCCTGCGACTCACTGACATCAGACTGTTGGTTTCTTCTTCTGTGAAGCTTTTCCAGGTTTTTACTGCAGCTGTTGTTGTTTGTTTCGGGGGGTTTCTCCCTTCAGTCTCCTCTTCAGGACGTGAAATGCTGCTCATTTGGGTTAAGGTCCGGTGATCGACTGGTCTGGTGAAAACCTTCCACTTTTCCCCCTGATGAATTCCTTTGTTGAGGTGGCAGTGTGTTTTGGATCGTTGTCTTGCTGCATGATGAAGTTCCTCCTGATTAATTTGGACACATTTCTGTAGACTTATGAATTGATTCTGCTGCTACCATCATGAGTTCCTCATCAATAAAGATTAGTGAGAATGTTCCAGAAGCTGCTGTCCAAGCCCAAGCCATGACACTATCTCCACCATGTTTCACAGATGACCTGTATGTTTTGGATCATGAGCAGATCCTTTCTTTCTCCACACTTTGGCCTTTCCATCACTTTGGTAGCGGTTCATCTTGGTTCCAGATCTTTTGTGGCTCATCTCTGTATTTATTTGTGAATTCCGATCTGGATGTCACTGACTGTTGTTTTTGGGTTTTTCTTCACAGCTTTCACAATGTTTCTGTCATCAGCTGCTGTTGTTTTCCTTGGCTGACCCATTCCACGTCTGGTTGCTCAGTACACCAGTGGTTTCTTTCTTTTTCAGGACATTTCAAATTGCTGTATTGGATATGCCCAATGTTTGTGCAATGCCTCTGATAGATTTTCCCTCTTTTCTCAGCTTCAAAATGGCTCGCTTTTCTCCCATAGACAGTTCTCTGATCTTCATGTTGGTTTATCCTTTTTAACAACAAATGTAGTCTTCACAAGTGAAACCCTGGGTTCAGACCAAGAGTAGACATTCAGAACTATTAAATCTTTATACTATCAATTTAACAGGTCACACCTGGGCAGCAAGAAACACCTGTCAGTCACATGTTCCAGTATTTTTGATCACTTGAAAAATGGGTGGGTTCAAACAAAAGGTGCCATGTTCTAAGTGGTTTAACACGTGTAGATGTAAATATGAGGAGATCTATTGTCTCGTATTCATCTTTCGATCTCGAACCCAAATGTCTTCAGTGTATAGCAAAAACAATAGAATAATTTTAAAAAAAGTCACCTTTAATCGGGCTTAATTAAAGTGTTGTCTGTTGGAAGTCTAAGAAAACGGGTTTCTTCCGTTCCCTGCATGCTTTTAAATTTTTCTTTCTTTGCTCATTCCTTATCGCAAAACACCAAAATTACGTGTCGCTTGAAGACGGTTTGGCTTTTATTTTGTTTTTCCGATTGTCTGACAGCAGTCCCACCCTTAGAGAATGGTTTGGCATTTACGTTTTTAAATGTAGTTATGTTATAAATCAGTAGAAAGTCAGTCAGGATCAAGCCTGACAAAATGGCCGACAAAATCGATTTATTAGCTTAAAAAAGAGCGAATAAATCATGAATGTTTTGACTTCTGATTGTTTTATCCGTACATGAATGCTAATGGAACCGCGCTACTGTGCACTGCTGGCTGTTTTGCTAGTTAGCGTGCAAGCTAATTAGCAAACCAGCTAGATTGGATGTTAGCCCTGTTGGAACAGAGTCGCCCGACTAGCACAGCTAATTACTTGGTCCCCTTCTCCGTCTTCTCTCTCTCTTTTTTTTTTTTTTAAAACCTGTTACTACTTCCTGTTTACGACCCAGCCCCGTTTGTTCAATCAGGCTTTCAGGAGAGATGTGAAATGTCTTCAGCGACATTGTTCCGAGAGAAGAGTAAAGGAGGATTAGAGGAACGCGAGTGGAGTGGAGCTCACTGTATCCGCTTAATCGAGAAATCCCGAAGCGTGCTATAAACAACCAATTAACATCCAAATGAACTGTAATTATTCACCGAGACCTTTCCAGAAGAGCCAGGGCAAGAAAAATGATCTTTTATGTCACAATATATTTTTCTGAGATCTTTTTTAAAGATCTTTAAAAAAAACAAAAAAAAACTTATTTTAACTTATTTTATATTTTATTTTGACTGAGGAATATTTTAAGCACATTCGCATATTGAAATTCATTTTAATTACGTGGAGAGAAATGGAGGAATATGATTCAGTGTGTGCAGTTATATTGATGCAATTATATTCTCTCTCTCTCTCTCTCTCCCTCCCCATATTTCTCTCCACAGTGATCCTTACGTCAAACTCTCTCTGTATGTCGCTGATGAAAACCGCGAGCTCGCCTTAGTCCAGACCAAAACCATCAAAAAGGTAATGTTTACCAGATAACAAGCTCAGAAGATTCTCCAGAGTTCATTGGTTTTTTTCTAACGGCGTCTTTGGGACACAGGAATTTCTGCTTTGTGGTTTCCTCATTGCCCTGACAAGCTGCGTATTTATTTATTTAATGTGATTTTGTATGATTATTAGTAAACCACACTGCAGGAGCTAATATAGATTTTTTTTTTTTTGCATAGTCACCGCTTGTACTGTATTTTGCGCACGTTGGTTAAAGCAGACGTGCGAAACGTGAAAGACTGAAATCCGCCTGTTTTTGCACACATTTCGAAACACTAACCTTTAAATAAATCAGGGTCTGTGTGTAGCATTTTATATTTTACATTACACAGCTGTGTGTGTGTGGGGGGGGGGTTGAATAGCTGTAAATTAGAGCAGAAGGAAATGTTTCCATGGTGCGTATTTGAGACCTCGCTCATCTTCATCCTCCACTTCGTGTCTGAATAAGAAACAGGAGGAAAATGTGATTCTCGGGGAGGACTCGTCGGCACCGTGCAGCTGTCGGCTCTCGAAGTGTGAAACTGACGATCAGAAACACATCTGCACCGAGTGCGCGAGTGTACAGGAGGTGGAGATGGAGGAGGTGGAGAACCTTGATGTGATGATGTGTGTTCGGTTTTTATTTTGAGGCTTTGATCGTGAACAGGGATTTTGCCTGGAGTTTTTACCCCCAACCAGGTCTCGGGATTTAATGCAGTACGTGCTGCCTCGTCCATGAGGTTACACTTCCGCCGCACTTCACTAAAGATTTTTGTAGTTTTTTTTTTTTGCGGATGTTCGTGCATGATGATGTGCGCTGTTCTGTTCTTCACTGCATGAATTTTTAGTACCGAAGGAAAAATTTTTTTAATAAATAAATAAATAAACAGCAAATGTGCACATGAGCCTTGATTGAGAAGGAGTTCTTCAAAGTGTTCTAAGCCCCGCCCCCAAATGAGCTCGGAACTGGGCTCGGGCCGAATGTGAAGACTGACCGAGTGCTCTGAAGTGAATGTAGGTGATTTAAACAGACCAGCAGGGGGCAAACTGCTACTCGGAGAAACTCGCTCACTCTCTCACACTCACACACTCATACACACACTCCAGCTGACCTGGTTTGAGTTTGCGCATGAATGGAAACCAGTTATTCTTAAAAAAAAAAAAAAATCACAGTTCTGCAAAAGTCTTTCCACATGTCTGGAATTGAAACTGTGTGTGTGTATGTGTGTGTGTGTGTGTTAGTTCAAGTCTCTACATGACTCTTTATGAGCTTGTTTGCTGCTCCTCTTTACACTACACAATACTCAACAGAACAGCAGTTGGATTAAATGCTCAGCCATTTATTTATTTATTTATATTCTAAAATATTACGAGTCTCTTAATAAAGTTTTTCAAGCAGGTATAATAAAGGACACTTAATTACACAGATCTGTAATGTAAGTGAGAACAGGAACTAACTCGTGTCATGGACGTCCAACAGCGTTAAATGTAGCTATAGACGGATAAAGACGACACGTGGCTGTGGTGTAAGAGGAATAAAACACTTGGGGAAAATAATCAGATCTACCACTCGTGTAAAAAAGGTTTTACTGAAAAGGTTTCCTTGTATAAGCAGTATTTTACTTGCTGTGTGTGTGAGTGAGTGTGAGTGTGTGTATACGTTATCTTAAAAA
Source organism: Ictalurus furcatus (assembly GCF_023375685.1). Lineage (NCBI taxonomy): Eukaryota > Metazoa > Chordata > Actinopteri > Siluriformes > Ictaluridae > Ictalurus > Ictalurus furcatus. The sequence goes on from NC_071272.1 coordinate 8,336,502, forward strand.
TCTGTAACTGTTCTCCAGAGTGAGTGTTTTAACACAAAGTGTTAATCAGTGCATATTGCTTTGAGGTGGAAGTTAACTCAGCGTTTAACCTGCTCCCTCAGCAGGTGTGATTTCAGTCCCTCACTGCTGCCCCCTACAGAGCAGGCAGTGTAGAGAACCTTGCACCCATGACGACCGAGGTTTATTCCTCTTTATCACAATTATACTCGTTATTTTAATTGCGCAGAACGCTGTCAGGTTTTTAAATAATAAATCTCTTTTTTTGTCTGTCTCGTTCTCTTTCTCTCTCTTATCCTCTGTCTCAAAATAAAATACAAAAGTTGATTTATTTATTATTCCTTCTCTCTGTCTCTTTTTCTGTCTCTTTCTGTCTCTCTCTTTTTCTTTCTCTCACTCTCTCTCCCTCTTTTAATTATTAAATGCATATGAATCAACATTGTGTCTTTTCTTCTCTTTCAGACTCTGAACCCCAAATGGAACGAGGAGTTTTATTTCAGAGTAAGTCTTTTTTTTTCTTCTTTTTTCCCTTCCTCACGCTCACACTCTTTTCCCTCACGCTCTTTATTTCCCCTGAGTGGGACTTCACAGGAAATCTAAAACCTTGCTCTCTGTCTGCACTGTGCAGGTGAAAATAACCGGCAGTGTCCCAAACTTTTTGCACATTATTGTTGTTATTATTATTATTATCGTTGTTGTTGTTGATGATATAATAATAACTGATATAAATTGCACCAGTCTTGCGTCTGTATTAGATTTTTTTTTAGACTTTTTTCTGGTGAAGTATGCTGATATTGGGGTGTGTGTGTGTGTGTGTCAGGTGTGTCCTCAGAACCACAGGCTCCTTTTCGAGGTGTTTGATGAAAACAGACTGGTGAGAAACTTTTTTTCCCTCTCCTGTAACACACTTCATCATTTTGTCATCATGTCAATGTGATATTTTTGTGTTAAAAAGTTAATCATTCTCAGCACTCTTCATCACCGGAGGGTTTCTTCCTCCTCATGAGCGGTGTTAAATTCGGTCTGAACTGTTTGTGATGCCTCAGTGAGGCGGAACGTTCCTCTCCACATGCTCACTTTATGTTTCGGGTGAAACGGATGCCTTCAGGCCGAACGCAACTCCACAGAGTCTCACACTGTTTTTATTTGTGTAACTGTAAACAGTCATACACATTTACATATACAGGATGGCTGTGTGTGTCTGCACGAGTGAGTGTGTACATGCCGATCCGTGTGTGTGTGAGATTGCACGCACGGTAAATGTGTGTTTCTGTGTATAATCTTAAGTACAGGTTTTAGCTCTGTGTGTGTGCGTGTGTTTTCTCTTGGCACTGTGTCAGTGTTGAGACTCTTCAGGCTCTGTGTGATGTCCTTATATGTCTGAGGAGGAGAAGCAGTGTTGAGGTTTCCTTTTCTCTCTTTACCTCTGCCTCTCTTATCTCTTTTTTTTTTCTTCTTTCACTCGTCTTATTTTTCTCTCTTTTTGTGACCTTCTCATATTCAAAGATTTCGTGCTTGATGTTCTTGACGTTCTCAGTATTTCAGGCTGCGTGGTGTGAGATTCATTCATTATTTATCTGATTTTACGTAGTGTATTATATACGATACACGTCTTGAAACGTAGTGTACAATACACGATGCGCGTCTCGATACGTAGTGTACGATACTATGCGCGTCTCGATACATAGTGTACGATGCGCATCTCGATGCATAGTGTACGAAACACGATGCACGTCTCGATGTGTAGTGTATGATACATGATGCGCGTCTCGATGCATACTGTACGATACGTAGTGTACGATACACTATGCGTGTCTCGATGCGTAGTGTACGATGTGCGTCTCGATGCATAGTGTACGATACGTGTCTCGATACGTAGTGTACGATACATGATGCACGTCTCGATGCGTAGTGTACGATACGCGATGCGCATCTCGATACGTAGTGTATGACGCATAGTGTACAATACACCAGTGGTTTTCAAAGTGGGGGCCACCAGGGGGCGCCCGGGGGGCCTCAACAATTTGGTGAGAAATATAAATTTTCACTCTCAGACATCCCCACACACACACACAATCAATTCCTAATGTAATATAAAGATGTAATTATTAATAAAAAAGGGGGATATATTCAGAAGTCTGTATTTTTAATGTGTTTTAAAGACATCTTGCAAAAGGGAAGCCTCAGTCAAATGTTAATGCCATTTGGGGGGCCTCGCCCTGGAAAAGTTTGTGTACGATACGCGTCTCGATATGTAGTGTACGATACACGATGTGCGTCTCGATGCATAGTGTACGATACACGATGCACGTCTCGATGCATAGTGTACGATACGCGTCTCGATATGTAGTGTACGATACACGATGCGCGTCTCGATGCATAATGTACGATACATGATGCGCGTCTCGATGCGTAGTGTACGATACGCGTCTCGATATGTAGTGTACGATACGCGATGTGCGTCTCGATGCATAATGTACGATACATGATGTGTGTCTCGATGCATAGTGTACGATATACGATATGTAGTGTACGATATATGATGCGCGTCTCAATGCGTAGTGCACGATATATGATGTGTAGTGTACGATATACGATGCGCGTCTCGATGCGTAGTGTACGATATACAATGCGCGTCTCGATGCGTAGTGTATGATGCGCATCTCGATATGTAGTGTACGATATACGATACACGTCTCGATGCGTAGTGTACGATACACGATACGCATCTCGATATGTAGTGTACGATATTCGATGCGCGTCTCGATACGTAGTGTACGATACACAATGCGCATCATTCAACAAGGGCTTACGAGTATGCTGGTCAGGGGTCCACATACTTTTGGCCTTATAGTTTTGTATATATGATATAATACAAATCTCTATACATATTATGCGATACAACACGACTGAGAAACTGTCGCTTGTAGCTGTCGCTTAAATTGCAGCACCATGTCGCGTATGTACGTAGAAAACGAACACCTCCACAATTGGAGACACTGACGTGGGAGGATTTACACGTGCACGTATGGAGTACGATGCTAAACTGGAGGCTATAAGCGTCCCTTCCTTTTTAGCAACATTATCTTTGTTGCTGCAGTGCAAGAATGTAAGGCACTGAGCTAAACTCGGACATCAAATGTGTTGGGGAAAATTGCATAAATTTATTTTCCTTAATAACTTCTGAATAAGTTTTAAACCAGTTTGTTGTTTTTGCACTGAAGCGAGTCATCTGTATAAATAAGATCGTGTTTCAGAAGCCACCTGCTAGCTGCTGAATGACGTGGTCATGTGTGCTTTTGTTTTTGTATTAATTACTACGTTTTTAAACGGGAAGCAAATTATTTTTCTTTGTGTGTGGTTTTTTTTTTTTTTTAAAGCCTTTTTGATCCAATGCTGCTTGGCTTCTCCTCGTGTCCTCGGTGTGTGGGGAGAGAGAAGACGCAGATTTACGAGTTAGTGGAGAGTGTTTCCTGTCTTAGCTGTGATCTCTCTCTCTCTTTCTCTCGCTCCTTCTCGCCCCCTTTTTTTCTGTCCCTCTGCCGGGGGCCAGCTTCATCCTGACAGATCAGTGGCAGCTGACAGAAGGCTGTTTAGATCTCTCGGATTGGTGGTGGGGTGTGTTTAAGAGGGACAGGAAGTCTGTGCCATTTTTGAGGCACGTGACCAAGGCCATCCTACCCTCACCTCGGCTTTCCTGAGTGCCAGGCGTCCTTACCCAATCACGCTTGGAATGCTACTTGTCACTCTGGTTATTTCTGCTGCCTGTCACCATCGAGGTGCAGTGCTAACAGTTTGCCAAATGATAGTGGGTATATTCTCTCCAAACCGTCCCCCCCACCCCTCTTCCCTACACACACACACTCTCAGTCTCATTGGGAGTTTGTGGTCTGAACTTTGCAGATCTCTGGCAGTGCTTCTCTTGTTACTATGCACTCCTGTTTTTTCTCTCTCTCCCAGTGAGCGAGGGAAGGCAAAAAGTAAAGGGGGAAAACTGTGTGGCTGAGTGAGAGAGAGAGAGAGAGAGTGCAGAGAGCCGATCAGACACGTTTAAAGGGTGGGCAATAGACAGAGTCGAGTGGAACCAGACAGAGACGCGAGAATGTCTCGCCGGCTGCGTCTCTACTTTGGGTCCAACCGCAGCAACACAGCTCCAGAGTTACAGGAAGTCGAGGACGAAGACCAGAATACACATCACACAGAATACGACGTCGCTGGATCGGGAGACATGATTTTCCAAATGCGTCCGCAGAACCCGTCGCTTGAGGAGGACGCTCCTGTTTCTGGCGCTTTCTTAAAACGAAGCTCCTCCATGTTTATCCCGCAGCTCCAGAGCCAAACCGAACCGCCAAGGCCCACCAAGAGCACGTCCATGCAGATCTCCCTCCAGCGCTCGTCTACACCCCAGGAAGATGTACAGTCCATGGATTCACCACCAGGATACCCCCAGGATCCAGCTCCGGCATACACCGAGCCTGCAGAGGACTGGTTATCTTCTCAATCTGCATTTTATCGCAGAAGAGAAAGTCAAACCACTCTGATCACGGATCAGACTAACCCAGGAACGGATCCTGCCCAGCCCAAGAGGCGAGTTTTCTGCGTCAGGCCACACGATTTACAGAACGGACTCTCTCCTTCGGGAATCGTCAACGAAGGGTCTCCAGGAATCAGCATCGGTAGGTTGTGTATCCAGCGAAGTGCCACCAATGGATCTGATGTCCAGCAGTTCAGAATAGTTCCGTACAGCCAGGATGGGCAAAACGGTGCCTGCCGTTGGTCTGTTCAGCCAACCACAGATGGAAATTCTGGTACTCGGAGACTTGTCTTCCAGCTCCAACAGGACAGTGGAAGAACCGTGGCTACAAATGGCCAGAGAGAGGCGTCCGAGCTAGGCTGTAAAGGTGGCCGTGCAGTACGTTACCCTCGAATCCGACTCGAGAGGAGCACCTCTCAGCCCTTACAACCTAGACAAGTACCATCACGCCCTGGATCTATGCCTAACCTTCATGCCCCCATCTCCGAGAACGAAGTCGATGAGGACGGAGCTCAAGGCTGCACCTTTAAGATCAGGAAAGAACAGGATCCGAGGCAGGCCAAGTTCAAGATATATTTCAGCCAAGGAGGCACCCACAGGTCTAACTCGACACAGGATATTAGCTTTGGAAAAGGACCTACCTGGAATGACCCAAAGGTAATTACCACCGGAGGTCTAGAATTTCACATCGTATGCAGGTTTTCTCTCATTTTCTATCCATGTATTGATTTGGTTTCTGTTGGAATGTCACCACGTTAGGCCCCGTGTGTTACCAGATGGCTGATTTTATTACACAATGCAAATTTTGTGTGTGTGTGTGTCTAGACCTGGAATGTGACGTTTTGTCAATAATTCACCGTGTCAGTAGTTAATAAGTGGAAGGCTAATGAGAAAAGCAGAGGAGAGGAGGTAGGGAGTTTGGGACTGTGTGATGGGGAGGGGGGAGGACTTTCTGGGAAGTAAAAAAGAGTAAGAAAAATGGAAAGGCAGGAGAAAAGCTTAACCGCACTGGTTTTTGGTTTCTCGACCTCAGACGTTCAAAATTTTACCAGTGGATTTTTCTTGAGAAAAAAAAAATTAATGTAAAAAAATAAGTGGGGGGGTGTTGGGAGTAAAGGAACTGAAAGGAGCACTGACAGATATGTCTGCCTGCCCAGAAGCGCTCTTAAGCTTGGTTTTTTTGTCTCTCTCTTGTCGTTATAAGAGCGGGCTGTTCTATCTTTAGACCTGCATCAAGTGCTGTTGTTGGGTTTTCAGATCAGCCCTTCTCCCTTGACTTGGATCACTGTACGCCTCAGCTGCTCTGTGGTCGTTAAGGTCTAGGATACAGTTACAGCTAAAGTGACCATAAAGACCTTTGACACGCTGCACGTATCAGTTTGCAAAAAGGTTTCGAGATGTTTGCTGAATATATCCAAGTCTTGACAATGCTCCTTTGTATGAAAACGGTTACGCCAACCTCAAATATTAAAACTAAATCTCGGCTCCAAACCCGTTGGTTTCTTTAATGACTGTGATGGATTTCTAATGTGCTTCTCACTGACCTTTTGTGTTTTACTTAAGAGTTAAGAGTATTTTGCTTTGTAAATGACATTTTTAGTCGCTCGGTGTCGCAACCTCGCTGTATGTTTCATGATCATAAGAAAGTGTTGTTTTCATATGAGGAGAAAAAGAGGTTACTGGAAGCGAGGTATCTGGGAATTCCCACGTTGTTTGCGTCAGCTGAATCAAATGTCCATAACGATCCTATTTCCTCCGCTGGGATCTCATGGACTACAGGTGTGTTCTTACTTATTATCTTAAAGGGTTAAAGGTCAGAGTGAAGTCTTCATGGAGTAAAGCGCTCTGTTTCGTGCTCTTATAGGAAAATAATCGTTGACGGAGTGGTGTCACGAAGCAAAGTTCCTGTTGTCACTTATTCACCGATTACAGGTGTTTTGTAATGCGTTTATGCGGAGCGTCCGCCGACCAAGTCCAAGTGAATGAGCTGTTACCATAGAAACGACATTAATATAAACCCGGTGATTTGCAGCTAGAAATGAATCAGCAGCTTTCGACTAATCCGAATCGAGAGTCGGACAGTGCTGTGGTATCTTCTCTGGCTTCTTAATGAGTCTTTATTGGTCACGTATACAGTAGAGCACAGTGAAATTCTTTTCTTCGCCTGTCAGGAAGCTGGGGTCAGAGCGCAGGGTCAGCCATGATACAGCACCCCTGGAGCAGAGAGGGCCCCTGGAGCACTGTTGGGCCTTGCTCAAGGGCCCAACAGTGACAGCTTGGCAGTGCTGGGGCTTGAACCCCCGACCTTCCAATCAGTGACCCAGATCCTTAACCGCTAAGCCACCACTTCTTCTACCTGAAAACTGCTACGCTTTAGGAACTTCCCTGACATTCTGCCAAGACTCTCAGGTGTCCTCGGTGATCGAACGCTTCCAGACGCGGTAGGGGAAGGAAGGTATCGGGGGAAATACGGTGCCCTCCGAAAGTATCGGAACAGCAAGGTCAGTTCTGTTTTTTTTTCCCCCCTGCTATACGTTGAAAACATTTGGGTTTGAGATCAAAAAGTGACTGAGACGATAGGTCATAATTTCAGCTTTCGTTTCCTGATATTTACGTCTAGACGTGTTGAACAACTTAAAACATGGCACCTTTGGTAGCAGACCTCCCAATTTATAGGTGAGCAAAAGTATAGGAACAGAGAAAGTAATTTAAAGTGAATAACGCTTAATATTTGGTTGCATATCCCTTGCTTGCAGTAACTACATCAAGTCTAAGACTCATCGATAGATTGTTCCTGTAGACTTCTGAATTGATTCTGCTGCTACCATCATGAGTTCCATTATCAATAATGATTAGTGAGAATGTTCCAGAAGCAGCCATGACGCTACCTCCACCATGTTTCACAGATGAGCTTGTATGGTTTGGATCATGAGCAGATCCTTTCTTTCTCCACACTTTGGCCTTTCCGTCACTTTGGTAGAGGTTCATCTTGGTTCCAGAAATTTCGTGGATCATCTCTGTATTTTTTTGCGAATTCCGGTCTGGTTTCCCGATTCTTGCTGCCAATGAGTGGTTTGCATCTTGTGGTACAGGCTCTATATTTCTGCTCTTGAATTCTTCTTTGAACGATGGCTTGTGATACCTTCACCCCTGCCCTGTGGAGGTTGTTGATGTCATTGACCGTTAGTGTTTTTGTTTTTCTTCACAGCTCTCACAGTGTTCAGTCATCAGCTGCTGTTTTTTCCTTGGCTGACCCGTTCCACGTCTTGTCGCTCAGTACACCAGTGGTTTCCTTCTTTTTCAGGACATTTCAAATTGCTGTATGGGCTATACGCAATGCCTCTGATAGATTTTCCCTCTTTTCTCAGCTTCAAAATGGCTCGCTTTTCTCCCATAGACAGCTCTCTGATCTTCATGTTGTTTTATCCTTTTTAACAACAAATGCAGTCTTCACAGGTGAAACCCAGGGTTCAGACCAAGAGTAGACATTCAGAACTATTAAATCTTTATACTATCAATTTTACAGGTCACACCTGGGCAAGAAGAAACACCTGTCAGTCACATGTTCCAGTAATGGGTGGGTGCAAACAAATGGTGCCACGTTCTAAGTTGTTTAACACGTCTAGATGTAAATACGAGGAAAGAAAAGCTGAAATACTGATCTATCACCTCATATATGTTTTTTGATCTCAAACTCGAACAAAAACAAATTAATTGGCCCTGCTGTTCCAATCATTTCAGAGGGGACTGTAAGATTTTGTATGTACAAATGATGACTACTACTACTACTACTACTACTACGATGATGACGGTTCGCTCCTGCAGCTGCTGCTCAGAAAATAACCTCATTTGTTTCTTAGCTATATTTGTCATATTTTTAAAAATTTTACTAGACTAATTTTATTTTCTAGCATCTCTGGAAATGAGTTTTATTTAGCCTTGATGGTACATGCTAAATTTACTGTTTTGCACTTCTAGCTGAGTTTGCATTTCAAAACGTTTGATTATTTCTGTGTTTACGAATGGAATCGGTCATCTGACCGGAATTTAACCCACTTTGTAGGTTTGTGAAGGATTTTAAAAAAATAAATAAATAAAAAATTTTTACATGTAAAGAAAGTTTGGTGTTTGTGCTCTTGTCCAATATGACTGGTTCGGAAGCAGAGGTCAATTCTGTAGGAAATCATTTCCAAAACCTTAATTATCCTCCTTAGCTCTAGAGGCTTTCCTTCTTACTTCCTGTTGTGCAGTAATTAGTATGGCGATAAGAATCTGTGGAAAGCCCCCTAAGAAGGAATGAAGGAGTTTCCCCATTGGTGTCGTATGATTTGCTGGCATTTTTTGGATCTCTGAGGTTTTGTGTACACTATACGTGACCAGTGAATCATCAGCTTTACTCTATCGGTTGCTGAAACTGAAGGAAAATGTTGTGGATGATCTGTGTTATCTCCGCACTTGGTGACTCACACTCTCTCCTTCTTTCTATCTCTCTCAGCGGAGACTGTAGGCCGTTCTTTAGAGCCGTACAGAGTCTCTGTGTTCTCGTTAACACACTGGACTTTGGTTTAAATGTCAAACGAGCTGGAAAAACAAAGTGCAGAACGTGGGCTGAACGTCGCAGATTTTCTGACAAAACTCAACCAGATCAAAGTTCACTAGAGAGAAAATAAAACAGCTTGAGTGTTGATGCTGAGCAGCTCGCTGCGTCATATCTTCATTTCCAAACGCTTCAAACAAATCAGTGTTTTGTCAAGAATTTCAGTCTAATTTCCATAATGTTCTTACATCTCGGACCGGGCCATGTTGTACAGATGTGATGACTGAACCTGAAACGGTTTGCGGGGGGGTCGACTGAGACGTCTTCGGTATCTGAAGTTTCTGAAGCTTCATTAATTTGACTCTGAAGCTGCAAGTAGCTAACGAGCAATGAAAGTAAAACCGAGCATTTGAGAACGACTCAAGTGAAAAACAACAACTGATTGTAATTTGGCTCGTAATTCTCTCGACGAGGCTTCGGTACGTGTTTGAGAGGAAAGGACACAAAACTTCTGATTTTGCACTGTTTGATTTTTTGCCTGACAAACATCGCACACCTTAAATTATATTATGGTAATTATTCGGACGCGAGTCGAGATCCGTGGTCTTAGAACTCACAATGCCAGTTTCGTTTCGCTGCGAACAAAGATGGATGAAGGGCGCGAGCACATGTAAAAATCAGCCAACAGGAGGACGCCAAACTCACGGGATGGCTACTGATATGATGGTGGCGATGGCGAAACATAAACGAAGACGAAATGTTAAGCGTAAACGCTAATGGGTAGAAAAAATCCCGTTATTAGAGGTGGACCGGTTGGGCGGCTAAATCTAACCTTTGCCGATAACCGATTAATCAACCCATAGTGTTTAATATTGATACTGAATGAAAGTATAATACTCGGAGTGTAACTTTATTACAAAAATAAACAGTACTGACTGTACCATGAAAATTTACTGTACTTTTAAAAAAATGAAATACATATATAACTATTAATATATTTTAGCTATTAATAATTATTAAAGTAAATAAATAACATGCATCCAAACTGAACCAAAAAAGTAGCGCTCCGAATAACAAATTAAGAGTCGTCCAAAATCAATTAAAAACACTTCAAATAACATGACAAAATTGGTCAGCGATGGGTTTTTATTTCGCCTCTAGAGGCCATTCTTGTACCGTATAACGACAGCAGACGCTTCTCAGCTGCTCCGCAACCGAGAAACACTATCCCTGTGGAATTTTTCACGATCAGCAAAACCGATCAATCGGATCGACCTCTACTCATCAGTATCTCAAGCTCACCTTGAACGTTTGCATTTATGCGAGCCGGGTTTCCACACGAGCCGACGGCCAGATGATCGATGACTTAAGCAGTGTTATACATAGCGATTTACTTTAATCGCAGATCTATCGTTTATGGATCTTCATTGTATAATCCGACACTGAGAGCACGCGCTATCATCCAGTCTGTTTATAGAATTTTATTAGGATCTCGTACGGTGTGACGAGGAATAATCTAAAAAAAGGACTTTTACGTAGCTGAACAAATTTTATTCGAAAACCCCTGGTATAAACAGGGTGAAAACCGCGATGCTCGAGTGTGTGTGTGTGTGTGTGGTGGTGGTGTTGTTGGTGGTGTTGTTGTTGTTTCAACCAGTTTATTCCACATGCAGGCTCACTCTGGTCTCGATCGACACAGGAATGGGCTTTTACACTTCGGACAGGTAAATGAGCCTATGAGCAGAGTTAGCGTAACTGGACACGCAGCATAGATTAGTTTCACTGTGTGGCTTTCAGGGTGCGAGGCGAGGCTTCACGCGGTGACTGACACACGACCCCTGACCCACTGAACCTTTGACCTTTTCCCTTCTACATCCTCGTCTCTTCCTCACTGGAGTAATCGTAAACTGGGTGTCTCTCTCTCTCTCTCTCCCTTGCTCACTTACTCTCCCCTTTCTTCTTTCTTTTCCTCCATTCTTCAGATCGTAGCCAGTTTTTCTCTCGGGGTCGCGTGTATGTGTGTGTGTGTGTGTGTGTGAGTGTGTGTGTCATGAGTCCCTCAAAATTCAAGCGCTAATTCTGTTTTTCCTCTGATTCACACAGACTCGAGATGACTTCCTGGGACAGGTGGATGTGCCTCTGAATTACTTGCCGGTAAGTTCTTTGTATAAGAGTGTTTGTGTGTGTGTGTTTTACTTGGAATGCCCTCACGGACGACTTTCCTGAAAACATGAACCTCCGAAGCCCCTCTCCCTGTAGGGAGTGGAAACAGGGGGTTGCGTTTGAAATGTAAACATGTGGGCCAGTTAAGGAGGGTGTCCCTCTTCAGCTAACGACGGAAAAATACCACTAAACTGAACAACAAGCCATAGTAAACACATACACACACACACACACACACACACACAGAGCTTTAGTCAAGCTAGGCAAAACAAGGCCTTTTCATTGTGATTTTGTCATCAAAGGTTTTTTAGTATACAGTATAAACTAGGGATGTCAGGATACCAAAAATCTAGTAGTTGGTACCAATACCACCAAAAGTACACGATACTCGATACCAAAGTCGATACCACAGTGTGGTATAAGAATAAAATAAAATAAAAAAAATTTTAAAACTCTCCTGGATGACATCCTCCTCTGGCTGATACTGGCAAAGAGAGAGAGAGAGAGAGGGAGAGGGGGCGGGGTATTTTAGTTATCAAACACTGTCTGACAATGAGTCTCCGGAGGTGCACTCCTAAACGTGTGCATGCACACACCCACACACACCTTATACTCTGAATGCAAGCATTAGTTTAAATTCACTGATATGGTGGCAGGCCAAAACGATTTATTAAAAGCATGAACATGTGAATAATTATTAGTGACATTATTCTACATTTAGCTGACAGGACACGGGCTGAATGGCGATGCATGCTGGCCCATTAGGAGGTAGTTTATAACACTGCAATGCGTTAGCGTCGTTAACAAATAACTGGCTATCGCTAACATTACATGGAGCATAACGTTCGCTGGTTTCACGGCAACGATGCCAGCTGCCTCAAACAAATATAATATAGGGACCGTCTTTCAGGTGCTTCGCCAAATTCCAGGTGTTTCCTTGCTTTGTTTGAAATGAACAATAGCATCAGTTGCGCACCGGAAACCGATACTAGCTTTCCTCTCAACGAGTCGGGGCGGAGCTAAACGTGTTAAGCTAAGCTAAACTTCTGTAGTTTTTCCCGTGTGCTTGTAGGCGTTCCTCTTCTTCTTCACGTCTTGTGGACCGACTAAAACACTTGCGCGTATTTGCTGCCCCCTTCAGCTCCGGAAGAATCGCAACCTCGGTACTTCGGTACTTTCGTTACAAATGGTGCTAACGCTACTGCAGAAAAAGAAGTAATGTCACGTTTTAAGAATGTTGGTACTGAAGTATCGGTTCTCGTGACATCCCTAGTATAAACACAACAGTTTCCAGTTTAGTAGGTAGTAAAAAATTTTTGAGGCACTGATACAGGAATTCCGGACCAATCCCTATATCCGATGTTTGCCATGTACATGTGTCACTGCACATAAATATGTATTTTTATGAATTGTGATTTAAAAAAATTGAAAACATACAAATTTATAACAAAGTTAAAACTCTGCCAAAAACCTCAGTTGGTATTTTGATCATCAGTCTGTTGCTGAATTATTATTATATATTTTTTGTAAGTTATTGTTTTATTTGATCATCTGATCATTTTGTACACTGCTAATACGGACACTTGTGTGCGATCATGACAATGCTATAACGTTTACATTTAAGCAAAGCTCCAGGTGAATGCAAAACTGTAAATAGTTCTAGAAATCTTTGGTGTTATAGACGGGAACTAAGGTCCGATCGGTTATATTGGTATCGGGGGTGGGAACTGGGGTCCACTTAGTTGTAGGGGCATTGAGGGGGCTGGAACTGATGTCTGATCGGTTATTGGGAGGTAGGAACTGCAGGATCTCTGATTTGATTGGTTGCAGTGGTATTAGTGGGGGTAGGAACTGAGATCTGATTGTTTACAGTGGTACTGTTGGGTCAGGACGTGTGATCTGATTGGTTGCAGTGGTATTACTGGGGGGCAGGATCTGAGATCTAATTGGTTGCAGTGGTATTATTTGGGGCAGGATCTGATTGGTTGCAGTGGTATTATTGGGGGCAGGATCTGTGATCTGATTGGTTGTAGTGGTATTATTGGGGCAGGAACTGAGATCTGATTGGTTACAGTGGTATCCCTATTTAGATGAACCTGGGCAACAAAAAAAAAAAGTCAGCCTCAATTCAAAGCAAACCCCGCTGTTCCTTTCTTACACACTACATACAGAGAGAGAGAGAGAATTTTTGCTGTTTTGTAGTTAAAAGTAAAACACATTACAGGATGTTTGTGTTAAGCGAGCATTGTGACTAAAGTTATCAAATCCAAAGCTATGAAACAGAATCTCTGTGTCTGTCATCACTCATTACACAACGTCTTCAGTGGTAGCGGGTGCACCTGTGGGCTTTCAGCTAAATCCCAGACAAACGCCATGTATAATTACAAGCTGAAGCGTGTTCTGCACACTCACTCTTTCACGTCACCTGACTTACTCACTTCCTCTCATTTACGACCAGCTTATGATCTCAGGACCCTCTTCAACCTTGTGCTAGAAGTCTGGGTGTATATTAGCGCTAATCCCACACTTCCTACATGTTATTTAATCCCTAAACCATGTAAAGCTAGTTCAGAGAGGGTTTAGCAAGGGTCAAGGGTTTTGAACTGGACTCGTATTAGTTCTGGGTTTATCCAGAGTGTCTGTGGGTCTTTTAAAAATTCTTAAAATGTCTGAACGTAACACAAATATAGTTCTATAAATGAGAGATGTTAATTTTTTTTAAGCTGTTTTTGAATCTTTTGTTACGCTATTGAATTTGTTTTGAAATATTTCATATCAGGTTTAACGCACTGGATATGCGTATATGAATATGGGGGTTAGTCACATGAGGCAGGGGCGCATGCTAACCTAAGGCTAACAATATCTACCTGCTGTCGAACTAGCATGCACAGAGGTGCATCAAACTCGGAGGCGGGGGAACTGTGTAGACGTCCTTTTAACTAGCCCGTGGTATCGTGTTGACCTTGTAGTACAGCTACACCTGGAGTCATCCTGCACCCGAATTAGTCCAGGAGCCAAATTACAGCTAGTCATAGGCTAGGCTAATAAAGCTAGTCCTGGAGTAATACTGGACCAGCATTAACGCTAGTCCTGCACTAATACTGGACCAGCATTAACGCTAGTCCTGCACTAATACTGGACCAGCATTAACGCTAGTCCTGCACTAATATTGGACCAGCATTAACGCTAGTCCTGCACTAATACTGGACCAGCATTAACGCTAGTCCTGCACTAATACTGGACCAGCATTAACGCTAGTCCTGCACTAATATTGGACCAGCATTAACGCTAGTCCTGGACTAATACTGGACCAGCATTAACGCTAGTCCTGGACCTTTTTATTAAAGCTGATCTGATGCGTATTAAAGCTAGTCCTGGACTAATTCTGGTCAAATTGTTATTAGTTGGTCCTAAGCCCATGCTTTAAAAAAGGGGCTGGACTTGTGCATGATTTATGTTGAAATTAATCTTAGACCACCGTAAAATGGAATCCTGGACCTGTGCTGGCTTAGTATATATTAAAGCAAATTCTAGACATACATTTAATTGATATTAAAGCTAATCCTGAGCCTGTGTTTAAAACTGATCCTGTTTCTATATTAAAGCTAGGAAAGTTCATCCTGAACTAATCCTGGATCTATATTAAAGCTAGCACTAGCCCTAAATTAAAGCTAATCTTGTGTAAATATATTTTTTAACTAGAAACTCTCGTCTGATCTCCTGGACCGATGCTAAAGCTGATCCTGGATCCTTAGTATAACTAATCTTAGTATTGTATTAAAGCTAATTTAAAAAAATAGTCCTGGTTCTTTGCTAAAGCTAGTCTTCGACTAATTCAGAACTGATATTAAAGCTAACCTGTACTCGTGTTCATGAGGCTGGACTGCTGATGCTCTTCAGTGTCACGTCTATAGCAGACACACTTCTTTTGGGGTGTTTTTGGTGTGTTTCCTAATCGTTTGTGTACTGGATATGGATAGTTCTACACAGATGACATCCTTACCACAGAAAGATAAAGATAAAAAGTGGAAGAAACCGTTGAAATTGGCCACTTATGTCCCAGACTGGTCTGATAGGATCTTTTAAGGAAATACCGGGATTTATCTCGCGGATGTGAGTGGCACTTCAGACACGTAGCTGCTTCCTAGAATGGTGCTGGTTTTTTGTTGTTGTTTTTTTCCTCCCCAAGCTGTCCACACCTCACGTTTAATCTGATTGCTATCTAACATCCTCTGCCAGGTGCTGGGTGCACCAAGTCTCGGAAAATCCAGCTTTAAATGAGTAAATAAAGAGGAACAGATGATATAATGAGCTGATCACCTCGAAGCAGTTATACTGCTAAAGCTGATGGGTTTCTCAGAGCTTCCTGTAGATGCAGTTTCCAGTCTCAGATTCTGAAATCCTTCTTTTTTTTTTTTTTTTTGGTTAAATTTTCCTTGTTTATGTACATTCTTGGTCTCCGGCAGATTTGCTGATGCCGTTGATTCTTGTGGAGCCACTAATAACAGCTGCTGTTCTGTAGAGCTACAACCTGTGGCCTGCATGGAATATGTAACAGGAGATGTTGATTACGTAAGCAGGACTCTGGAAGTTCGCCATGGTGTTCAGCCTCTAACTGCTTTCCCTGACTCACTCACCAACGCTCAGATGTTCACAGCTTTGCAGTGTGATAGAGCTGAGGCTCTTGCTTTCTTTATTTACTTTGAGTCTGTTTTGGTTTGTTCGCAGACAGAGGATCCGGCGATGGAGCGGCCATACACATTTAAAGACTTCCTCCTCAGGCCAAGAAGGTCAGTGTTTTCTGTTTTGTTTTGTTTGTTTTGGTTTTTTTGGATTTTGTTTACCCCAAAATATGGTCAATCAACCAAAATGTCTGGATTGTATCCACAAACAAGTAGCTAATAAGTGATGGAAGCATATAGCCTCCGGTTTATACCGATCAGCCATAACATTAAAGCCACTGACAGGTGAAGTGAATAACATTGATTATCTCGTTACAGTGGCACCTGTAAAGGGGTGGGATATATTTATTAGGCAGCAGGTGAACAGTCAGTTCTCGAAGTTCTCGATGTGGAAGCAGGAATGGCCAAGTGTAAGGATCTGAGTGACTTTGGCAAGGACCAAATTGTGACGTCTAGAAGACTGGGTCAGAGCATCTCCAAAACAGGACTTGTGGGGTGTTCCCAGTATGCAGCGGTTAGTACCTAGCAAAAGTGGTCCAAGGAAGGAGAACCGGTGACCCGGCGACAGGGTCATGGGCGCTCAAGACTCATTGATGTGCATGGGGAGCGAATGCTAGCTTGTCCAGTCCGATCCCACAGAAGATCTGCTGTAACACAAACTGCTGAAAAAGGAGTCAGAATACACAGCATCACAGCTTGCTGCGTATGGAGCTGCGTAACTGTAGACCGGTCAGAGTGCCCATGCTGACTCCCTGTACACCACTGAAACCTCCTACAATGGGAACATGAGCATCAGAACTGGACCATGGAGCAATGGAAGATGGTGGTCTGATCTGATGAGTCATGTTTTCTTTTACATCATGTGGACAGGCACGTGCGTCGCTTACTTGGGGAAGAGATGGCAACAGGATGCACTATGTGAAGATGTAGTGTGATGTTCTGGGTAATGTTCTGCTGGGAAACCCTGGATCCTGAGGTTAATGTGGATGTTACTTTGAGACGTACCACCTACCTAAACAGTGCTGCAGACCGAGTACACCCCTTCATGGTAACGGTATTCCCTAATAGCAGTGGCCTCTTTCAGCAGGATAATGCTCGCTGACACACTGCAGAAACTGTTCAGGAACGGTTTGAGGAACATGACAAAGAGTTCAAGGTGTTGACTCGGCCTCCGAATTCCCCAGATCTCAATCCGATCGAGCGTCTGTGGGACAAACAAGTCCGATCCACGGAGGTCCCACCTCACAACTTACAGGACTTAAAGGATCTGCTGCTAACGTCTTGGTGCCAGATACCACAGCACACCTTTAGAGGTCTTGTGGACTCCATGCCTCGATGACTCAGAGCTGTTTTGGAGGCACAATATTAGACAAGTGGTTTTCATGTTACAGCTGATTGGTGTGTGTTGTCTATAAACATAGACAGAAGAAAGCTACAAACGGTTGTAGTGCAGAATCTTTAAGTTAAAACTGGCAGCTGTAAGTTTGTTGGCCACACTAGTAACACTTAAACCCTAGCACAACTTTTCAACCACTTTTGTGCAACCAAACTATTCATTTAAAGTGCCTGGGCCCCTAAAATAACTATAAATTTAGGAACATTAAAAAAAAAATTTGTTGTTGTGTACTTTTTAAATAACTCCTAAAATGTTCTGCGTACAGTACATCCCCAGATTATTTGAATGATTGTTTTCTTGTTACAGTCTGGATAGGATCTGGATTGGTTGCTAATATTTGTGTGTGTATATTTTAAAGGTGCAGTTTGTAGTTTGTGTTGTTTCTGGATCTGTAATAAATATATAGTTTGAAAGACCTCTTAAAAAATAGTTGGTTATGAGTTTAAAATATGATGGATCTCATTAGTTTCATCATTTCAGGCTTCTGTTTTTTTTTTTCTGGCCCTAAAATTAGCTATTCCCTGCACTGGTTGCTGCTTTAATACTTTTTACATTCTGTCACTGATTGTCAGTGTATTTTTCGTGCTTGCTTGTGTGTGTGTGTGTGTGTGCATGTGTGTGTGCGTTCGTTCGTTCGTTCGTTCAGTCATAAGTCAAGGGTGAAAGGTTATCTGAGGCTGAAGATGGCATACCTGCCGAAGAACGGTGCTCAGGAGGAGGAGAGCGGCGAGATGAGGGAGGAGGCTGAGGTGAGCGCGCTCTCTCTCTCTCTCTCTCTCTCTCTCTCTCTCTCTTTCTACGTCTGTCTCTGTCTCTCTAACTCTCTGGATCTTTCACCTTCTCACTCTCTGGTCTCACTTAATGTCTCTCCCCATCTGTCTATCTCTTTGTCTTCATCTCTCTCTCTCTCTCTCTCTCTCTCTCTCTCTCTCTCTCTCTCTCTCCATGTCTCCCTTTCTCCCACTGTCTCTCATTATCTCTTCGTCTGTCTGTATTGATCTCTGTCTCTTTGTCTCTCTCTCTCTCTCTCTCTCTCTCTCTCTCAGGGTTGGGAGGTGGACTCGGTAGATCACGGCGGTTCTCGTCATTCTCAGCAGGTCCTTCCTCCATTGCCGGCAGGTTGGGAAGAGAAAGTGGATAATCTCGGCCGGACGTATTACGTTAATCACAACAACCGAACCACGCAGTGGAAAAGACCCAGCACAGTGTATGCTCACACAAACACACACACACGCACACTTAACGTACGTCACTCAAGTCTCTATCCTATCTTCAGTTTACTACTGGTTGCCATGGTTTCACGGGTACCATCACAACGACCGGTTCTGTAGACATGGAACCAGTAACACAGATTATGTGTCTTAGGTGGGAAACAATAAGTAAGTTCACCTCCGTCTCTCACCTATCAGTAATCGCCATGTCACTTCGCTCCTTATTTGCATAAATTTGTACTTGCCCCGCCCACTTTGCGTTGCCGAACAGTTTCGCTCATCTCTCTCTCGGGCGCTCTGTCAAATTCACACTAACAGATAACGCGTCACCTACGGAACTGACTGAAAGTTTTGGCACCCCTTTTGTCCTGATGCCCTGATGTCTGTGGCATTGTCGAGGATCCAGAATCTTACACAGTTGCGCTACTCAGGATCTCTTCCTTGTGTCGGAGACAGGTTTTACAGTACTTTCATTTCTGAAAGCGTTCAAGTGCAATTGAGTAGAACCTGGGTGCGTTCTCCCCCTCGGTGTGGTTCTTTAGGAGGTTCTGAGTGAAGTGCTGTTGATTTGCTTCTGAGTCAACTCTCTTGAGCAAGGGATTCGTCTCCGAGTCGACTCACTGCAGGAAGTGAATCAAAAATGCTGTGTTTTGGCTTGCAGTGTTTTTTTCTGTAAATATGAATGAAGTGAGTGAAAATCTGAGAAAAGATCCGTGTTTTTGTTTGAGTTAATAGTAATAATAATAATAATAAATCCTGCTGACTAGCATTGTGGAAGAGGTGTGATGTCATTTCCTGCTTGTTGTGTCTCTCTGTCTGGCAGTGACATGGTATCTGAGACGGAAAGCGATAATCACCTGCATCAGATCAACCAGGAAGCGCACCGAGTGTTTCGCTCCAGACGTCATATCAGCGAGGACCTGGAGAACGAACACCTCGACCCCCGAGAGCTTGATGATGTGAGATTGACACCCTTGTTTGTCCCTTGTTTATAAATATTTTTTTATAAAAGCAGTGTACTCTATGTTCTTGATTGATCTTGATATTTTACAGTTCTCCTGATTAACAAAAAAAAAAAAAACATTCCTTTTTGTTATTGGGTAATTTTTAATTAGCCCCTCCCCTCCCAGTCCTGGGACCCTATCACAGAAGAGGATTTCTCAGGGATGAGTGAGGCTGTGGCTGGCCCCGCCCCCTCTGCCACACCCATTCATCAGTTCAGCACTCCAGAGTTTTCAGAGGAGATCACCATGAGACTGTCACTCACGCCTAACACCAACGGAGAAATGGGCGGAGCGAACAACACCGGGGTGAGAGAAGGAAGGATGGATGGATGGATGGATGGATGGGGGGAATCTGTAGATAGATAGAGGTATGATAGATGGATGAGGGGAGATAGATGATAGATGGATGAGGGAGAGGTGCATATGCGAGGGATATATGGATGGATTTAGATGGAACAGCAGAGTCCAGTCGAACTTACAGGGTGCCATTACTTTTAACACTGACCTGCTGAATTGTTATTCTCAGTTGTGATTGAGTAGAAATGAAAGTTACAGTTTAAAAATCTATATTTTACCGATTAATCTATCCTGATTTTTGCTAAATTATATTTCAATTTTAATAATTTTAATATTACGAGTATTTTGTGCAATGATTTAGCAGTTGTTTAGTTTTTCTATTCCTTTACTGTTAAATATATTTAATTAATTAAAATTTTTTACCTTTTTTTCAAGAACATATTTCACAGAAATATTTGTATAAAACGTCATGTACGTTAGGATAATTTTATAATTATATAACAATATTATAATTATAATTACTCATCAGTTATTATTAATAATTAGGGCAGCGAAAGCCGATGACGTGGAGAAACGTAGCTTCATTTTTTCATCCCGATTTTGTGGTTGTTAGTGAATTTAACGATTAAACCGTGGCGTATGAGTTAAGTAGAGTGTTTACATGGGTTACATCTGCTTTTCTTTTTTTAATTATGGCTAATCCGACTGCAGGCTCATGAACACTACTGATGAGGAGGGAGGGATAGATAGAGCGATGAAGTGATTGACTGGTAA
Organism: Ictalurus furcatus; assembly: GCF_023375685.1. NCBI lineage: Eukaryota > Metazoa > Chordata > Actinopteri > Siluriformes > Ictaluridae > Ictalurus > Ictalurus furcatus. Next base: position 8,357,097 of record NC_071272.1, read on the forward strand.
AATTGATGGGATTGATGGATGGACTGATTGATTTGGTGATTTGGACGGCTGGATATATGAAGAGATGTGTGGATGAATAGAGGAATGGACAGATGGATGGAGAAAGGGATGTTCATTAGAGAGGTTGAGGGAATGGTGTAATGGTCGGAGGGTATGGGTTGATCTTTCTCTCTCTCTCTCAGTCTCTCCTGTCATCCAGGTTGCGTTCCTCCAGTATGACTGATGGAGTGAGTGATCAGGCTCAGACTCCCTCGCCTATGGTACGTCTCTTTCCTTCATTACGCCTCATTTCTTTCTTCCACTCCTCTCTGCATGGGGCAATTCGTTTACTTACCCACCTGCTCCCCCCCCCTCTCCCCCCCTCTCTCTCTCCCTCCCTCTTTCTCTCTCCGTCCCTCTCTCTCTTTTGTGTTTATTTATATATTTTATGCTGCTAAACCTGAAGCACATGCTCTGTGTCACTTTTCCAGTTCTTCCTCATGACAAGTGGCTTTAATCACACACACACAGAGAGAGAGAGAGAGAGAGAGAGAGAGAGAGAGTATGTGTGGGTGCTCTTCAATTTATGTTGTTATTGTTAGGAGAAACCGTTTATTCTGGTATTTGTGTAACTACCTCCCGCCTCTCTGTGAAGTGATTCTCTCCCTCGAGGCCTGATCAGAAGAATGTAGGATATCATGTCCGTACAACTGGATGAGGCATGTTTGTGTGTCATCATTACTTTTGGAAATACTGCTATTAAACCCTGAAACTAAGGTTTTAAAATGCTCCTGAAATCACCAATACAATGATTGATATATACACACACACACACACAAAGTTTTCTTCTTTTGAATTTTATAGTTTGTCACTTCTTTGAAAATTCTTTTTGCTGACTTATCGTGTACTAATCTTGTGTTCATTCCTATGAAATGCTCTGTGGAGTGTATATACTGTATGCCCCATGCCCAGGGGGTGGGTCTTGCTCTACAGTAGCAGTTTGTTTGCCGTGAACATGCTTCATCGCTGTTATTGGCCGTACACCTACACACACACACACACACACACACAAACACACACACGCTATTCCCCTTTCCAGCTGAGAATAAATGGATGTTTGGGGTTTTTTTGTTTGTTTTTTGGAAGTGGGCGGAGACCGAGAGCACCCGTAACGGCTGCAGTTTTTGGGTTTGCACGTTTCGGCCTAGCGAACGTATCGAAGCTCTCTGATTGGTTGAGCTAGTCGGTGCTGGAGAGCAGAAACCAAAGCGAGCAAAGTAAACAGAGAGCTCTACCTTCTTCTTCTGAGTTTTCTTTTTTTTGTAGTATGATAAAATTGTCAAGATGACTTTTAAAATCTAGGCGGAATGATAAAGTAAAACTACGTAATGCTGCACATCATAGCAAGCCTTCATCGTAGGCTTTCATCGTAGCAGGCCTTCATTTACAATTTTTTAATATTATGAATACAGAGCTGCTGGCCTGGAGATCAAGTGCCTGATCATAATTTGTGTCCGCCATTTGGCATTTTGTCTTTACATCCATCAGAAAACGAGTGTGTGTGTGTCGGTGATCAAACTGTTCGTTAGGAATGTTTGGTATCCAGTGAAAATGTATGGATATGTGTTACTGGTTTCTCATAAACATCATATATTAAAACCATATGTGGAAGTTATTAGACCCATCATGTGACCTTTTGCTATTTTTGTTGTTCTGGGAAGGTGTTTGTGTTGTTTAAGGACTGCTCTCATGGTTGTTTGAGTAGTTTCAGACATACAGATTCTGTTTCCACACTACGAGATGTCAGACCATCCGGCCTCCCGATTGACATCGTCTTTGTTTTCGTTTTCCCTTTCTCGCGACTGTTGGTGGAAACAGAATAGTTTCCGCTGCACGGAAGGGGGCGTGGCCAAGATAGTCGATCTGTGAATTATCTAGCTGGGAGGGTTTTTTTTTTTGGGTGAGTGTAGAAAGAGAAACACCTCTGAAGGTGGAGTGGAAGTGCTCGGGCTTGCCGGATGAGTCAGTCGGTGTGCTCGCAGTCTGGCATGTTTGAGGTTTGAGGTTGAGTGAGGATGTTTCTCTCACACAGTGGAGTTTTATGAATGTTTTGTGTGTTTGTGTTGGAATTCTGTCGTTTCGGATGTTGGGAGAAGCTCGCTGCGCTTTTCACAGCCTTGTCGTGGACACTAAATGTCTTCCTCAGGGTCAGAAGGTAAGACGGGCTTCACTTCAAGATCCTGGAGGTTCTGAAATCCTGAAACTAAAATAAAAATGTTTAACTGTTTAAAAAGTCAACATGTAGGGGGTCAGTACTTTCTTTTATTTATTTATTTATTTTTGTTTTAAACCAATTTAATTTGATTATTTTATTATTTATAACTTTTTAATGAATCGTATATATGAAGTCGGTGGGGTTGTGCCTGACCGAGCGACGGCTTTCATACGGGTTGGTGTCAGTGTCACGGTTAGGATAAGTACACAACCGTACAGGATCATCTGCGTCTCCGTGTGGACCAGGAGATGGACTGGAGATACCAAGAGACACGTCATGGCGTGGTTTTATTAGCTGCTAGTCGCTACCCTAGTACATGCAGATTCCCCGAGCTGAACGTGAGCAAACCTGTTCATGAAATCATCTCGCTGTAATGACGGGAACTGAAGCTCACGTTAACTCAGTAATAATCTAACATCTGATTGGCTATTGAACTGTAGTGTGAGGAACATCGTCTTCTTCTTCATAGTCCTCTTCTGCCTCTTTTCTTCTTCCTCTACCTCTTTCTCTCCTGTACCATTTCTTCTTCTTGTGGTCCTCCACATCCATTTCTTCTTCTTCTTCTTCTTCTTCTTCATTTTTTCTTTCTCTACTTCTTTCTCCTCTTCTCCATTTTATATTTTTTTCTTTTTTTCTTCTTCTTTCTTTCTGTTCCTCCTTCATCTTTCTGCTGTTCTTCCATTTCTGTTTATTCTTCCTCTTAATCTTCCACATTCATTACTTCTTCTTCTTTGTCTCCTCCTTCTTTCTTTCCTACTTCATCTTTCTCGTGTTTTTTTCTTCTTCTACTTCATCATCCTCTTCTGCCCCTTTCTCTTCCCCTCCATTTCTTCTTCTTTCTCATGTTCTTCCTTTTCCATTTATTCTTCCTCTTAATCTTCCACATTCATTTCTTCTTCTTCTTCATTTTTTCTTCCTCTACCTCTTTCTCTTCCTCTCCATTTTTTTCTTCTTTTTCTCCTTCTTCTCCTTCTTTCATTTCCTTCTTCATCTTTCTGTTGTTCTTCCATTTCCGTTTATTCTTCCGTTTAAGCTTTCACATCCATTTCTCCTTCTTCTTGTTTTTGACTTCCTCCTGCATTTCTCCTTCCTTTTCTTTTCCATTTCTCCTTCTCCCTCTTCTTCTCTTTCTTCTCTTTGCCTTTCTTTCTTTTTCTCCTCATGGTCCTGATACTGAAGGTCTAGGCTGATTATTTTTTTCTGTTTTGTGTTCTGTGGATTTTGTTTCGTCTCTGTGTGGTAGCTTTTTCCTGCGATTCATAAATCCAGAATATAGGAAAGAGATAGCATTTATATTTCCTATATTCTAAAATACTGAGTCGTAATACACTGTGTGGGTGTGTGTGTGTTTTTCGCATATTGTTGATTTTTTCGCGTTGATTATTTCGCAAATAAGGGTCCGTTGAAAAAAAAAAACAACAACACACAGCTGATGTTGGTGCTGTATTGCTGCAGAGACAGGAAGTGACATCATCTCCTGGCTTTAAACCAGTTCCTATGGAGTAAATTTGATTCATTAATTTTAGGGATGCACCGAATGTTCGGCAACTGAAATAAGTGAAAAGGCCGAATGAATTTGACCAAACAGTGACATGTTTGATGACGCGACCAAATAGCCTAGCAACCAGAGTGAGATGCGCGAATGTCACGACCTCGATGAGGGGGCGCGCGCATGCACGAGCTATGTGCTCTTCGGATGTTTACTGTGGACACGTGTGTTTTTTTTGTTTCTGTTCCGGAGTATTCTGTCACGTCGCGAGACGTAAGGAAGTAGAGTACGGAAGCAGGTAAAGACGTACTTATTTAAGGGCAAGCAGACAAATCCAAATCGTAATCCAAAAAACGTAGTCAAGACAGGCAAAGGGTCGGGCGATCGGCAAACAGGCATAAACGGGTCAAAGCAGGAATCAGAGTCGCGGTCACAGAAAACAGGGTCAAAACACAAAACAAGAAACATGAACTAGTACTATGGACTGGGAGTGGAAAAACCAGCGGGGACTAAATGAACTAATCTATAGTTTAAACTAACTAAATCTATCAAGAGACATAACATTAACAACGTGTCTAACTATACTATATCTACTATAATACTCTGCGAGATGTACAGGGACGCGAGCGGTATATATCCCCAATATAATCAGCCGTATAGAACCGAATAAAACCATTTTTTGCACTCTTGTCAATGCACTTTTTAATGCACTTTTTGTTGTCGGCTACAGAGTGTTCTATTCTTTCAGCAGTCAGTTATAGACCTAACATAGGCTATTCAAGGGGGGCTCAAAGATGACCACATCAGAATATTTTTATTTTACTCATTTATTTATTTAAAGTTATATTGTGCCTTGCTGGTAGACTAGGCCTGCTGGAATGAAAAAAAAATGTGAAAAAATGTGTTAATTAAATATTTTGAAATTGTAGTTTTTGTAATTGATTTTTTTTCTTTGAAAAGCTACACAAAATAGTAAAAAGCACATTTTGACTATTTATGCAACGGTGAAAAAAATGACAAAATAAATAGAAAAAACGCAAAAAACCGTGTCCGGCATTCAGCCAAGTTTTACATTATATTCGGCTTCGGCCAAGAATTTTCATTTCGGTGCATCCCTAATTAATTTAATGACCGCAGTAGAGACGGGTCAGCGTGTTCATCTCCCTCAGCGTTGAAATGAAAGAGTTAGTGTTATAACACACATGTTAACGATCCTGTCTCAACTGCCCTGCTTCTTCTGACTTCTCTCCTGAGACGCTCTAATCTAATCTAATCCATTGACTAATCCAGTCTAATCACTACACTCTGGCATTTATTCCTCTAAGTGTTTGCTTTTTCTTGATTCACCCGACTCTAAAATCCTCCACTGCTCTTTCATTCACTGTGACATCGCACTTAATATAAGTATCCACTGAGCCTTTAAATTCACACCAGAGATGAATATAATCTTCACCATCCCTTTAATTTCACTCCTGAGCGCACAGATTCACTCCCTACCCTGTTATATTGCATACACAGCCCCTTTAAATTCACTCTGATTCCTAAATCACTTCCACCATCTCTTTCAATTTAGGCCAGTGCCCAAAATTACAGACTCTGCCCCTTTAAATTCACCTCCAATTACCAAAAGTTCCCAAAAAATAACCTCTACCGTCCCTTTAAATCCACTCTGTTCCCAAAAAAAAAAAACCTCCACTGTCCCTTTAAATTCACTCCTGTACTCAAAATAACCTCCACCGTCCCTTTAAATTCACTCTGTTCCCAAAAAATAACCTCCACCGTCCCTTTAAATTCACTTCTGTACTCAAAATAACCTCCACCGTCCCTTTAAATCCACTCTGTTCCCAAACAATAACCTCCACCGTCCCTTTAAATTCACTTCTGTACTCAAAATAACCTCCACCTTCCCTTTAAATCCACTCTGTTCCCAAAAAATAACCTCCACCATCCCTTTTAAATCCACTCTGTTCCCAAAAAATAACCTCCACCGTCCCTTTAAATTCACTGTGTTCACAAAGCTTCACTTTGTTGTGCTTCTACATTCTACTTTGATTTTTAAAATGTTCTCCACCACCCCTTTAAGTTCCCCTTTATATTCATTCCTACCCTAAAAATCACCTTTGATTACAAATATTTCCTTCACTCTTCTGATGTGAACATGTTTCCTGATCACTCCTACTCTTTCTTTCTCTCTCTCTCTCTCACACACACACACACACACACACATACACTCTCTCTCTCTCTTTTTCTCCTCCTTACCCATGATGCCTCTGTCGTGTAACTGAGCTGTTGTGTGTCAGCAGACGTCGCAGTCCAGACGAACCCGAGCCCAAACGGTCACAGGCCTAGAGCAGCCCATGGTAATACACTCTTCCTCCTCCTCCTTGTCCTCCTCTTCCTCGCTCTGTCACACACTCTTCTGGTTTCCTTTCATTTATTTTAATTTCATATATTAAGTTTTTCATTTCACGTTGGTTTTCGTGGTGATGTGTGTACTGGGGATTGTTTTACCATCATACCCGGTCTTCATGTTTTATGTTATTGATTTTTGTTTTTATTTTATTGGTGTGTGTGTGTGTGTGTGTGTGTGTGTGTGTGTATATAGCTTTTAGTCAGAATTCAGATTTTTTATTTAAACACTGTATCTAACCCAATCATCACCTTCACTCTCCGCTGCTTATTACGAACGTGAATCTGTAACGCAGGTGGCCAGGCAGCAGAGCCGTGTGTATTGTGTAACGTGTGTATTGTGTATGTATGTGTGTGTGTGTGTGTGTGTGTGTGTGTGTGTGTGTGTGTGTGTGTGTGTATCAGCTCATCATTTCCTCCTGATCTCAATCCGTGACAGATCAGCATCAGTGGCTCCTGAATCTCCAACATGGTTTAAACTGAGTGTTCATCTGTTTAAGTGTGTGTGTGTGTGTGTGTGTGTGTGTGTGTGTGTGTGTGTGTGTGTGTGTGTTTCAGTCCCTGCCTTCAGGTTGGGAGGAGAGAAAAGACACCAAGGGCCGAACTTATTACGTCAACCACAACAACCGGAGCACGACGTGGACACGCCCTATTCTCCAGGTACAGCAGACCGTCTGTCTGTGTGTCTGTCTGTGACTACATTTACATGGACAGCAGTAATCTAATTATTGACCTTGTTCTGAATAAGACAGTATAATATTCTGATAAAGGTGTTTACATGAGTTGCTTTTAGAATATTGCTTTCATGTTCCTGTTTTACGTGTTATAGAACATAGATCGATTAACGGTACACGTCATTACGTCCCAGCGCCACGCCGTCCGATGTTCCCTCCAAACATACAGTTGGTCTTCGTTATGGTACCGTATACAGTTTTGGGTGTTTTAATTGTTAACTTTACAAAAGCTTCAAGTGCAGTTAATTATTTGTCATGCTATACGTGCTAATATATGACTGCTTGAAGCCGTGGGCTGCGTCTGAAACCGCGTACTCCTGTGTGTGTATGTGTCCTGTCACACAATACGGTGAAAACTCTCACACGATGTTAATAGTGTGATTAAGGTGTGTACATGTATGTAATGCACATCGATAATGCGACTAAAACAGGAATACTCCACATGTCTTAATTCCATTTGTGTTTACTTCGAGTATGACTTTAGTCGGATTAAGGTCATCAATAATCTCTGTTTACATGCTAGTTTCTTAATCAGAGTATCATCTTAATTGGGTTAATATTGGATTATCGTTGCCCATGTAAACATACTGATTGTCTTTGTATCTGTCTGCCTCTTTGTCTGTGTGCCTCTGTATCTGTCTCTCTCTGTCTTTGTCTTTGTCTTTCTATCTTTCTGTGTGAGGGGCCCTGTCTGTGTTTTTCTGTCTGTCTCTCTGTCTGTGTATCCCGCAATTTGTGTCTCTGTGTGTCTGTGCGCCTGTCTATCTGTCTGTCTGTTAGAATATGTGATAGTGTAAATGAGAGTTTGTGTGGAGTAAATTATGAAAGTGTGTGTGTGTGCATGCATTGTTCCTGTTAACCCTCTCCTCATTTCCCTCTGCTAGCACACTGAGGATGGAGTGAGTTCTACTGCAGGAGCTGTAGGAGGTGCTGTAGCTACTACACCTTCATCCAGCGGCCATCTTAGTGAACCCCAAATACGCCGACCTCGTAGCCTTAGTTCCCCCACAGTCACCCTGTCCACTCCTCCAGAGGTGAGACTCATCCTTCCCTCCATCTGACCAGCCCTTACCGTCCCCGCTATCCATTTTCAATAGTTTATTTTTCTGTCCTTTAGTTTCCTGTCTTTTTATACTGACTCTCTGTTACTGTATTTCCTGGATTATTAATCACTCGGGATTATACAACTCTCCTGAATTCTCTTCTATCTGATCTGAAGGAACACCACAGAACACTTATTATTATTATTATTATTGTTATTATTATTAATATCAATAATAATTCACCATTTTACTTTTTATACTGGTGTAGGAGTGTTTCATAAAAATCTGTAAAGTGGCCGGAATAACAATCCATTAATAATCCAAAATAAACGATAATAAATACAAGTTCTGAGGAATAGTTCTTCTTCATCAGTTCATCATCATCAGTTCTTCAGCTGATTTAAATATAAAAGAATAAACTAACCGTTTCCCCAGTTCCTCTCTTTAAAGCAAAACATTGTATTTTCGAACGTTTTCGGGCCTCAAGGTTGCAACCTCGAGCATGATTACGAAACACTGTGTGTGATGAAATGATCTTTGCAGCTGTTGTGCATATCAGGTTTGATTCATCATCGCTGTGTGTGTGTGTGTTTGCATGCTAGTCAGCATGTGTGCGGTTTTTCCCTCTTCTTCTTGGCAGCAGTCTTTAACCGGCCGCTGTGTGAAACCTGTTCCTTGGAGTCAGTGCCACTCGGCCATTTGCCGCAAGCGAGCGCGTTCCAGGACCGCCGTCTCGTTCTTCACAGAAAGAGCCACGGTGTCTCTCCGTTTTCCTTCTTCATCGCTTCTAAAACGCTTACAGTGCATCCGGAAAGTATTCACAGCGCTTCACTTTTTCCGCATTTTGTTATGTTCCAGCCTTATTCCAAAATGGATTAAGTTCATTATTTTCCTCAAAATTCTACAAACAATACCCCATAATGACAACGTGAAAGAAGTTTGTTTGACATCTTTGCAAATTTATTAAAAATAAAAAACAAAAAAAGCACATGTACATAACTATTCACAGTCTTTGCCATGACACTCACAATTGAGCTCAGGTGCATCCTGTTTCCACTGATCATCCTTGAGATGTTTCTACAACTTGATTGGAGTCCACCTGTGGTAAATTCAGTTGATTGGACATGATTTGGAGAGGCACACACCTGTCTATATAAGGTCCCACAGTTAACAATGCATGTCAGAGCACAAACCAAGCCATGAAGTCCAAGGAATTGTCTGGAGACCTCCAAGACAGGATTGTGTCGAGGCACAGATCTGGGGAAGGGTACAGAAACATTTCTGCAGCACTGAAGGTCCCAGTGAGCACAGTGGCCTCCATCATCCGTAAATGGAAGAAGTTTGGAACCAGCAGGACTCTTCCTAGAGCTGACCGCCCGGCCAAACTGAACGATCGGGGGAGAAGGGCCTTACACAGGGTGGTGACCAAAAACCCGATGGATGGTCACTCTGACAGAGCTCCAACGTGTCCAACGAGGAGAAACTTCCAGAAGAACAACCATCTCTGCAGAACTCCATCAATCAGGCCTGTATGGTAGAGTGGCCAGAAGGAAGCCACTCCTCAGTAAAAGGCACATGACCGCCCGCCTGCAGTTTGGCAAAAGACACCTGAAGGACTCTCAGACCAAAGATTGAACAAAGATTGAACTCTTTGGCCTGAATGGCAAGCGTCATTTGTGAAGGAAACCAGGCACCAGTCATCACCTGGCCAATACCATCCCTACAGTGAAGCATGGTGGTAGCAGCATCATGCTGTGTGGATGTTTTTCAGCGGCAGGAACTGGTACACTAGTCAGGATCGAGGAAAAGATGAATGCAGCAATGTACAGAGACATCCTGATGAAAACCTGCTCCAGAGAGCTCTGAACCTCAGACTGGGGTGAAGGTTCATCTTCCAACAGGACAAAGACCCTAAGCACACAGCCAAGATAACAAAGGAGTGGCTACAGGACAACTCTGTGAATGTCCTTGAGTGGCCCAGCCAGAGCCCAGACTTGAACCCGATTGAACATCTCTGGAGAGATCTGAAAATGGCTGTGCACCAACGCTCCCCATCCAACCTGATGGAGCTTGAGAGGTCCTGCAAAGAAGAATGGGAGAAACTGCCCAAAAATAGGTGTGCCAAGCTTGTAGCATCATACTCAAAAAGACTTGAGGCTGTAATTGGTGCCTGTGAATATGAAGACTGTGAATACTTGTACATGTGCTTTTTTTTGGTTTTTATTTGTAATAAATTTGCAAAGATTTCAAACAAACTTCTTTGACGTTGTCATTATGGGGTATTGTTTGTAGAATTTTGAGGAAAATAATGAATTTAATCCATTTTGGAATAAGGCTGTAACATAACAAAATGTGGAAAAAGTGAAGCGCTGTGAATACTTTCCGGATGCACTGTATTTCACCTTCCCATCACTCTAATCGAACAGCACGCAACAACAAACAAGCGATCCTAAAGTTTGCCATTTTTAATGAACAAGGGTTTACAGTAACAGGAGGTGGAGCCATGTGAAGTGTAAGGTGGGGCAAGCGAGTTTCGTAGCGAGAACCCTACTCTTGAACTCTGGCTGATGATTTCTACTTCCTGTTTGCAGGGAGCCAATAGTGTGCCGCATCCTCGGGCGGTGAAGGACACACTCTCGAACCCGCAGTCGCCTCAGCCTTCGCCTTACAGCTCGCCCAAATCCCAACACAAGGTCACTCAGAGTTTCCTGCCCCCAGGGTGGGAGATGAGGATCGCCCCCAACGGACGGCCGTTTTTCATCGACCACAATAGCAGGACGACCACATGGGTGAGATGCGGGCACGCGCACACACACACACACACAAATAACAACAGACCACTTTTCCTCTGTGATCGTTCTGGTTTTTTACCCAGCTCACGGTTTGAAAGCCGGACTGTTATGTAATTAGATTCTGGAGCTCTGCATAGAATAGCGTAACCATGGCAACAACAAAAACATCCCCCATCACTGTCAAATCTGTTATTCACCTTAGACGGCTATCTTCTCAGAAACTGTACACACCGATAACATGCAGGGCGACTGATGTGTGATTTAATGGACAGTAGTTATCCTGCTCTTTTAAACAGCTTCATGGTTTGTGCTCTTGGTCGACTTCCTTCCTGGGTCACGCGCGCCGCTCCACTTCCTGTCCTGGGAAACCAAGACGGTTTTCAGCTCATTAATGTGGAATAAAAGCGAAATATTTCCAAAAATATGTACTGAGATATCTTGGTTTGGCATCATGGTGCTTCTTAAAGAACAAGCGAGAGAGAGAGAAAGTGTGTGTGTGTGTGTGTGTGTGTGTGTGTGTGTGTGTGTGTGTGTTTACCATGTTACACACACGGCCGTTGCTGGGTTTTTTCATTACTCAGTGTGTTGTTCAGGAGGTGATGTGCAGTGACGACGCCGTTCCCACGCTGATCAACCAGAAATACACACACACACACACACACACACACTGTGCTGGATACCTTCATCTTTAACTCACCCATGAAATCACACACACACACACACACACTAACTGAGTGTTAATAAGGTGTTTGTTTGTGATGACGGAATGAAAACTAGATCAGATATAGATGTTTATTTTCTCCTGCTGCTGGTTGGTGTCTTCACACTGATTTGCCTCGTCATTGTTTGTTTTGAATCACAGTATGACGTGTGTGTGTTTGTGCGAGCGTGTGTGTGTGTGTGTGTGTGTGTGTTTTGAGCTGCAGTCAGGATACTGATGACGTAAGGCCCTATGACATCTCTCACTTGTCTGTTATTCTACAGATGGAGGAGCCTCCTTGTTTCACGACTTCTCACACACGCGCACACAACTACACACACACACACACACACACACACACACACACACGCGCGCGCACACTTGAGGCAGATGGGTTGAAGACAGTCAGTGCGCCACCTGGTGTGCGTGCGTGCGTGCGTGCGTGTGTGTGTGTGCCTGCCTGCCTGCCTGCCTGCCTGCCTGCTCTTTTTTGTAATGAATAATTGCTGCATTTTGTGTCACTATTGTACAGTGTGTAAGGCTGCAGTATTGCACTCTGCACCACACACAAACACACACACACAAGCATTCCTCTGTTCAGGGGAGAAGCAGTGCATTATGGGGAACCAAGAGTGAATAGTCTCTTCTGTTTAATGAGAGTTAAAGGACTGACTGAGCTCATCTCTCTCTCTCTGTCTGTCTCTCTCTCTCTGTGTCTCTCTCTCTGTCTCTCTCTCTCTCTCTCTCTCTCTCTCTCTCTCTCTGTGTCTCTCTCTCTGTCTCTCTCTGTGTCTCTCTCTCTCTCTCTCTCTCTCTCTCTCTCTCTCTCTCTCTCTCTCTCTCTCTCTATGTCTGTCTGTCTCTCCCTAATTCTCTCTCTACTCCCACCCCCCACCCCTCAGGAGGATCCACGTTTAAAGTACCCCGTTCACATGAGGGTTAAAGGAGCGCTGGACCCCGGCGACCTCGGCCCACTTCCTGTGAGTCCATAAAGACAACCAGTGACCCACATTACCCACAATGCACTACTGCTCACTCAGAGACATTAACTTGCCTGTCTCACTTATTGCTGTCTGTCTGCCTGCAAAAAAAACTAAAGAGTGAATTAATGCCAAGATACGAGAGTCAATTCTGTGTATAAAGATGTGTGTATGCTCACCTATTCCTCTCTCTCTCCCCCAAGCCGGGATGGGAGGAGCGAGTCCACGCAGATGGAAGAACGTTCTACATCGACCACAGTAAGATCCCTGTTCCCTACACGCTGAGAAAATAATCCGTTTTGAAACACTGATATAAAATTATTCCTTCTAATCACAGGTATAACACACTGTGAATGTCGTGCTGTTAGAGGAAAATAAACACCAGGGTGGTGTGATGAAATGGCATTCCTGTTCTCACCCTGAAGCTGATAATGTTCCTCTAACAGCACGTCCCCGAGTGTTTTATTCCTCCCACACCGCAGCGACTCGCCAACGACAATGATCTGTAATTTATTAAAGAACAACACGTGATGCTTTTTATCCGTTTGTAGTTACGTTTTAATTATTCCGAAATAAATTAATTTGTGTTCTCAGCTATAAACTTTTCTCTCTCTAAAAGTTAATAACAACAACAAAAAAACGCAGAGCGTAAACTCTGTCCTGAAGATTCTCTGAAAATGTAAAGCTGTAAAGGGAAAAAAAAAGTAAGATGGGTTTTTATTTATGTATCTATTTATTTATTTATTTTTAAGTACGTTAAATAAAAATTGCTATCATTGCCAAATTGCTGTGGTATAAGAGAAATCAAACACTTTTTAGGATGGTAAATAATGGCCTTCAGGGTGGTAACAGCGACGCCGCTTCATCACGCAACCTCACTGTTGATTAGTTTTCCCGGGACAGCACCACGCCTGTTGTTTTCTTCATTATTAATCACAAAATAAAGCTGTCAAAGTCCACAAGGCCGCTAACGATAAACAAGTGACGCTTTAACGTCCTTTTGTAGAATTCACGCATTCACTGAGGAAAATATCGTTTCAATTATATTGGGTAAAAGCATTATTATTATTATTATTATTATTATTATTATTATTATTATTATTATTATTTTAGTCATTGTTTTTAGGATTTTAGGGGAATCCTATTATTATTATTATTATTATTGTTTTTAGGATTTTAGGGGAATCATTTTATTATTATTACTATTATTATTATTATTTTAGTCATTTTTAGGGGAATCCTTTTATTTTTATTATTATTATTATTATTATTTTAGTTGTGGTTTTTAGGGTTTTAGGGGGAAATGTCTCTCTCGGCGCTGTGTACCTGCAGCTCTTGTCTCGCTCCACACTTTCTGATCAACGGCAGTGTGTTATCTGATCCTTCAGGTCACATTACACCTGTTTGTTCCGCAACACTGCGGTGTCACCTGTGTATACACACACACACACACACACACCCCGCCTCTGATGGGATTAACAGGTACATGATTAAGCCCTGTTATTATTTCCTCGGGTATGAAACACTAACACAGTGATGTTTCCCCAAACAGCAGCGTTAGTGTTTGTGTTTGTGTGTGTGTGTGTGTGTGATGTAGAGTACACACTGTGTTGTGTAATTATTTAATAATCAACTTGTTTTGTTTTTTTGTTGATTTGTGTAATTTATTAAGCCATCTTTAAATGAAGTTCATTATAAGATTAGATCAGTGCTGGGGATCAGAATCTGAGAGAAATCGAATGTAAATATTTCGAAGAAATTAGACACTTGGTGTTGCTTTAAACGCCACAAACATCTCCAACAAATCTGACAGGCTATCATATCTGGGGTTAAAAAAAATTTTTTTTTTACCAAAACTGAATTATCATGAAGCAGCAACAAAACAAAAATAATGGCACCCCTCATACAGCACATTTTTGTTCCTACTCGAGTAAAGACAAAAATTCCATTTTTACGTTCAGTTCTACCTTAACGCCAGGCTTTTTTCCCTCAAATAATGTTTACAGTATGAAGTGCAATAAATAGGGGGCGCTATGCCATTATGATATCCCTTGCTGCCCTTTTGTAGATTATTTACATTTTTTTACTTTTTTTTTTCTTTTTGTTTTTCACTTCCACGCCATGCAGCTCTGGTGTTAATTCAATTCAATTCAATTCAATTTTATTTGTATAGCACTTTTTACAATAGACATTGTCTCAAAGCAGCTTTACAGAAATATCAACACGGTATACAGATATTAAAGGTGCGAATTTATCCCAACTGAGCAAGCCACTGAGTGGCGACGGTGGCAAGGGAAAAACTCCCTAAGATGTTTTAAGAGGAAGAAACCTTGAGAGGAACCCAACTCAGAAGGGAACCCATCCTCATCTGGGTAACAACAGATAATGTGAAAAAGTTCATTATTGACTTATATGAAGTCTGTATGGCCTTAGAAGCAGCCATAGTCCCAGCAGTCTGGCATTGGAGTAGATTAGAGCTCCATCCAGAGGCAGGACATCCGAAACGGATCAGGCAGGTCCGGAGGTTAAATGTTCTGAGAGTGAGCTGCGTGAGTGTTAGCACCGTTCTCGAGTACCGTTCGTTCCTGTTGGTACCAGAAATGCTGCAACTGGAACCTGTGGTACTTTAAACATGATTCTAAAGAGCTTCTCTCTGTTTTTCTGTCAGACACGAAGAACACACAGTGGGAAGACCCTCGACTACAGAGTCCCGCTATTACAGGACCGGTCCGTCTCTCTCTCACTCTCTCTGTTTGTCTGTTTTTTTTAATAGTCTCTCTCGCTTTCTCTCTCTCTCTCTCTCTCTCTCTCTGTCTGTGTATCCCTTTCTGTCTGTCTCTCTGTGTCTAGATTGGTCTCTCATTTTATTTTTCTTTCCATTTCTTTCTGTGTCTGCTTCTCTGTCTCTCTACCTTTATTTCGCTCTCTCTTTCTCACGCTCTCTCTCTCTCTCTCGCTCTCTCTATCTGTGTGTGTGTGTGTGTGTGTGTCTTTCTGTCTGTCTCTCTCTGTATTTTCCTATCTCTCTGTTTCTCTTGCTGTTTTTCTCTGTCTCTATATTTATACTCTGTCTGTCTGCCTGAGTATCCCTTTATTTCTTTGTGTCTGTCTCTCTCTCTGTGTTTTGATTGGTCTCTCATTTTATTTTTCTGTTTCTGTGTCTCTCTCTTTTGGTCTCTCTCTCTCTCTGTCTGTCTCTCTCCCTCTCTCACACTGAGTGTGTGCATGTGTCTTCCTCAGGCCGTGCCATACTCGCGAGAGTTTAAACAGAAGTATGATTACTTCAGGAAGAAGTTAAAGAAGCCAGTAAGATTCAACACAAATTCTCCAAATCCATCATTAATAATATTTAATTCTAAAGTTTTATAAACTTCAGATGGAATTTTTAATTGGATGTTTATTCAGAAAACTAAACATTGCAACGCTGTGTGTGTGCGCGTGCGTGCGCGTGCGTGCGCGTGCGTGCGTGCGTGTGTGTGTGTCTGTGTGTGTGTGTGTGTGTGTGTGTGTGTGTGTGTGTGTTTTTCCCCCCAGGCGGACATTCCTAACCGTTTTGAGATGAAGCTGCACAGAGGCAGTATATTCGAGGAGTCCTACAGGCGGATCATGTCTCTGAAGAGGCCGGACGTTCTGAAGTCCCGCCTCTGGATCGAGTTTGAGTCGGAGAAAGGGCTGGACTATGGGGGCGTGGCCAGGGAGTGGTTCTTCCTTATATCTAAGGAGATGTTCAACCCTTATTATGGGCTGTTTGAGTACTCTGCCACGTGAGTGTCAAAGCCATTCATTCATTCATTCATTCGTCTCGTGCTATTTTTATTCCTTCTGATACTGAAGCAGCTGCAGAATCTCCCAGTCTTCTCTGTGCTATATTTATACACGTGTGTGTGTGTGTGTGTGTCTGTGTTTGTCGAGGTAGGAATAAAATGGGAAGGAAGGAATAAAAAGGGGGAGAGGAACAATAAAGTATAACACACAATAATCAGAGATACTGATTATTTATGACAAATAAAGTGAGCTGCCTATTATTAATAATAATAAAAATAAAATACAAATACCTGTATTTATAAATCACCTTATAGATTTAAAATGTTTTGCAGTGTTTTGAGGCATTTGTGTATTGAATTAAAGCGGCGGTATGTAATTTCTCCCCTTAGTGGCAGTAATTTGAATTGTAATGAAAATTGAGGTGAAAACGCTGATAACCTCACACCGTCTCGGTTGTGTTCCAGCTGTGGGCGGAGCTAATTTCAAGGCCAGAAAAAAACAGATCTTAACATAAGCCTGAATGAAACATATAGCAAGATCCAGTGCATAGAAATATTTTGCCGTGATTTTTAGACTTTCTAAGGAACACTTAAATCATATTACTGTTTAAGATACTTTACAGTACATTTTGCGGACCGCGCTTTAAAGTGGGTTTTTGGGGGGGGGGGGCTAATGTGACCTGTTTAACCACGTTGTGTTTGTGGTGTTTGTGTGCAGAGATAACTACACGCTCCAGATTAATTCAAACTCAGGGTTGTGTAACGAGGATCATCTCTCGTACTTCAAGTTCATCGGGCGAGTGGCGGGCATGGCGGTGTATCACGGCAAGCTGCTGGACGGTACGGTACCATCAGAGATGGTTATAATGTTATTGATGCACAATACCATCTTAGAATCTGCCCTCAGGAACGCTAATTATGCTGTCGGTGTGTTTCGTCTTGCAGGTTTCTTCATCCGACCTTTTTATAAGATGATGCTGGGAAAACCCATCACATTGAATGACATGGAGTCAGTGGTACGTTCCTCCCCTCCCATTTCAACCATTTTTGCTCTTTAAAGGTCCGATAGAAATTTTATATTGTTTACTACTACAAATAACCTGAATAAATACGTATAACACGATAAAAAAATGAATGATTTAAGCAGTGGCCTTGACGAGTGTAGTATGTGGCTGAGGAAACCCGTTTGGAAAACTGGCTTATGGTCCGGAACGCTTGTTTCCATGTGTGTGTTTGCACAGGCCTCCAGTCAGTCGTTTTATAGACACGCCCCAATGCCTTTTCACTCCGCCCACATCTCAGTCTGAAATCGCCAAGCGCCCAGCACAGGCAGATAATTCTCCGGTGGGCGGGGGGTACAAGTAAAACAGGAATAAACATCGGCAGACGGAGTAGAAACAATATAAACACTTAATTTTACCAAATATCACAAATCACAAGTGTTTTCATTTTTGTATCCTGATATAAAATGTATTTACCTTTAAAAAGTAAATACATACTTTAAAATATGCACAAGATTATTCACACAGTAAACAGAATAATAGTTATTTTTCGCTGCACAAATTCTTCCACATGCTAGCGTTTTTATTCTCTGCGGCACCGACAGAAATTTTTCAATAAATTCCAAATAAATCTCAAATTAAAAGATTCTTTGATGTCAATCAGAGCTAAAATTTTAAAGCTCTAGAAATGAGTGGAATCTACTAAGCCCAGTTGAAGAAGAAGGAAGGATTGAAATAAGGAAGGAAATAAATAAGGAAAGAAGGAATAAAAGAAGCAAAGGAATAAGGAAGGAAAGAAAGAATTAAGGAAAGAAATAAAGAATGAAGGAAGGAAAGAAAGAAAGAAGGAAGGAAAGATAAAGAAGGAAAGAATGAAGGAAGGAAGGAAAGATAAAGAAAGAAATAAAGAAGGAAGGAAGGAAAGAAAGATAAAGAAGGAAAGAAATAAGGAAGGAAATAGATAGATAAATCCATTCTTTCAGGTTCATGCAACTGCCCTTCAGTTTTATGAGATCATCAAAGCAGATTTTGTTCCTGGCTGTTAGTGTTTATTGTGTGCGTGTGCGTGTGTGTGTGTGTGTGTAGGACAGTGAATACTACAACTCACTGAAGTGGATTTTGGAGAACGACCCGACGGAGCTCGACCTGCGCTTCTGTATCGATGAGGACAACTTCGGGCAGGTACCAAACCTTCACTTCCTCAGTGTGTTTTTAAAATAATTTCTTCCCCTTCAAACCCCAAACACTGGGCGTACTCGTACCTCACACTGTAGCACTCTACACTCGTACCCTTTACTCTAATCCCTCCATCACAGGGGAAGAAACTAAAAAAAAAAGAAAAGGAGCGTTAAGAAGTCTACATTATATTGATACCCATTATATTGATTTGCATATGGAACCTGATTGGCTGTTATATTTGATGACACAATAACATGTGACTGTCACGTGTAAAACATGACAGAACAACAAACTCAGATAAGATTTATAGAGTACTGTTTTTTTAAAACCTTTTCCGTCTTCATTTTCACACTTGAAAGAACTACGGACATTTTATAACGTTTACTGTGACTGTAAAAGTATTGTGTTTATGAAGACGCTGAAATAAACTAAATTGGTGAGAATCAAACCTGGTCATGTGATTGATTGATTGATGGATTGGACTCTCCCCATAGACATACCAAGTGGATCTGAAGCCGAGCGGGTCTGATCTGGTCGTCACCAACGACAACAAGAAGGAGTATATCGAGTAAGTCATGTCCGGTCTCAGAGCTGGTTCTAAAGATTTCATCTGTGCACATGGAAAGCTGAATAAAAATATGGCCATGTCTGAGGTGTGATCATCAGGATGGGATTATGATGATGTCACACACATTTTTACATTCCATTGAATGTGTGGTTTTCATTTTAAATAAAAAAAATTGTGTTTAAATTTAACAAACCTCTCATGTACAAAGTTAATTACATTTCTGTACTTCTAGGTAATCTTACTACATAAACTTCTCTCTCTCTGTCTCTCTCCCTCTCTCTCTGTCTCTCTCTGTCTGTCTGTCTCACTCTCTCTGTCTGTCTCTCTCTCTCGCTCTCTGTCTGTCTGTCTCATTCTCTGTCTCTCTCTCTCAGTTTGGTGATACAGTGGCGGTTTGTGAACAGGGTACAGAAACAGATGAACGCCTTTATGGAGGTAATGAACATCACTGCTCTCTGCACCACCAAATCTCACCACTAGGTGTCAGTGTGTGTTTAATAATCCTGCCCTGGCAGTCCAGACATGTTTTTGTGATTTGTTGCGGCCAAAATTCATTGATTATTAGTTATTTTTTTATCCAGTTGATGAAGTTTTTTTTTATTTTTATATTTGTGATGAGTTTTTTGTGCTTTTCTGTGGAAAACTTGCGCAGAATCGCAATCGCACAATACTTTCGCGCGCTTTCTCGCAGTGATGTTTGTAGGTAAACGAGACCTTTTAGCTGTACTCGCGTTCGACGCACGTGGATCAAAGAGGGCTTTAGCTGAACGCACGTCATGATGACGTCACATGACACGTCTCGGCCCGAATCTACGGAAACCTGTGGTAATTTAGAAAAATTGCAAGCTCCTCCGAATGTTATGGAGTTCGCTTGATTTTTGTTTCATTGTATTTCTCTCTTTTTTTTTTTTGTTCATTTCTGTGATCACAAAATCGTGAAATCTTGAGGGACTGCCCTGTGCTGCAGTTCTGTTTCAAAGCCGCCCCTCGAACACTTTCCCTCCCAGTGTAGGAGTTTGTAAAAAGGAAGTATGGGTGAGATAGAAAGAAATGGAAATAAATAAATAAAAATGAATAAAAGCAAATGAAAAAGAAAGAAAGAAATGTAAATAAAAGGGGGGACAAAAACTAAAGACAAAAAATATAGTCAGAGAGCAAAGAAATAAATGAAAGAAAAATACACAAAGAAGGAGAGAAACGAAAAAGACATAATAGAGGAAAGAAATAAAGAAAGAAATGGCAAAAAAAGGAAAAGAAAAATTGACTGAAATAAGCAGAGAGAGAAAGAGGGAGAGAGAGAAAGGGAATAAAAGAAAAAAATTCTGATTGGGATCTGATGTTGGGTTTTTTTTTATCTTGCAGGGATTCACAGAACTGATTCTCATCGACTTAATTAAGATCTTCGATGAGAACGAGTTGGAGGTAATCTCACACACACGCACACACACACTAACATACCAGTGTGTAATATATTAAAGGTGTTGTGTTGTTGTGTAGTTGCTGATGTGTGGTCTGGGTGATGTGGACGTTAATGACTGGAGACAACACACCGTGTATAAAAACGGCTACTGTCCAAATCACCCCGTCATCCAGTGGTTCTGGAAGGTATGTTGTGTGTGTGTGTGTGTGTGTGTGTGTGTGTGTGTGTGTTTCTCTGATGATCAAAGTATTTTTGATGTGTTCATGTCTTGTGTTTGCTCTGATGAAAGAACCACATCAGAACCTGCTTATCAATGCACAGACACACACTCTCTCTCCAGCTATCGTTATCTTATTATCTAAAATAACCTCACTACTGGGTAACGACACGGATTCCAGAGCGAGGATAAATCAGACGTTATTTACTACCTTTCCACTACATTAGCCGAAATAACTAAATAAATAAATGAAACTCCATCACACCTGAATCCATTTTCCTGATTGATTAGATTAGATTGACTCTCTCACAGTCTCACTTCCTCTCTCTCTCTGCCCTGATCAGTCGCAATGTACTTCTTTCATGACTAAATCTCTGGCTTATTATAAAGTGTTTTTTCTTTCTTTCTCTTTTTTTTGACTCAATAATCATGTTTTCACAAGCTACACACTAGTTTTAAACATTGGTAATATTTTTTTACGTTAAAACAGCTGTAGTGATCGGATTATTACTGATTATTACTAAAATGACCGATTTACTGTCAATTACTGACAGTTCTTGATTTAATTATCAATTTCTCCAACTTAAATAAACAGGTGAAACAGTCACATGCATATATATTCTTCTATAAACTCTGTGTGTGTGTGAAGGCCGTGTTGTTGATGGACGCTGAGAAGAGGATTCGGCTGCTGCAGTTCGTCACAGGAACGTCTAGAGTTCCTATGAATGGCTTTGCTGAGCTCTATGGTGAGATCTCACACACACACACACGTATACATCAAACACTGCTGTGTTTCAAAAACAGAATTATTTGACAGTTAATTGATGTAGAATGTAAGGAACTCTGTATGCCAGTATTTCTTGTATTAAAATAGAAGATTATTCAATTATCAAGTACAAAAATATAATTATAAGAATAAAAGATGCAAAAAAATTTGTAATTTCAGTCACTTGGTCTGTTCTCTCGCAGAGCAAAAAAAAACAAACTTAAAACTAGTTCGAAATAATTAGTACTTTGAGCTTTGGTCTCGTGTACCTTCTTGGACTGTACCACCTGTGTAGGGTTTGGGGGTGACGAGGAAATAAGTATAACGTTCTATGAAATAAACTGCAGTGCCAGGCAATACTCACGGCTCACGTGAGGTACCTTAAGATACCTTAATTCCTTAAAACATACTTAAACGATTTAAGATTTATGATCCTCAAAAAACCTTTGAACTTTCAGAGTCACTGTGTTCTATCTATCATATTAACCCTCTTAGACTAATGGTACATTCCAAAACCCTAGATAACCTCAGATCAAACACTGAGAAATGGGAGCATGAGGGACAAATATTGACTTAACAGTATCTGTGTTTTGCCTGAAGTGCCGGGGGAAAAAGGGCGAAATGAAGAAAATGTTCATTTAATGTTTTAATTTAGGAAATCAAATCTTATATGGCAGAGAAAATATTTTTTAAATGTTCATCTCCATGCTATGTATGTGTGTTTTTATGCTGAGCCCTTGTGTGTGTGTGTGTGTGTGTGTGTGTGTGTGTGTTCCAGGTTCGAACGGGCCGCAGTTGTTTACCATCGAGCAGTGGGGGACCCCAGACAAACTCCCCCGTGCACACACATGGTACAGTCCACTTTCCCTAATACATATAGGTTGGAATTTACCAAGACTCTGCTACCACAGGGGGTTCACTGCATTTTGGCATATGTTGGATAAATGATCTCTCTTTTTTTAACCTGCTGTGTTCATGATGAAATGTAATACATTTTCAAGTAAAATGAACATGCGCTGTTATGGTTCCATTTTTCATTGCGAAATAAAATTTGGGAAATGTATAACGTGATGTAAGATGTCTATTCTCCAACCTTTTTCTGTTTTCATGAAAGACTTGATTTTAAAAAAGGGGATCAAGATATGCACAAAGTAAATTTTGTGGGTTTAAAATATTCTTAACTGAAACGTTATTCATCCGCAGACTCCCATCTTTAAAATCACACTCTTGCTGTTGTTAAATCCGTATTAGAAGTGAATCAGGCGCTAGTGCTGATCTATAATCTCTCCTTGCTGCAAGCTACAGAGTAATTGTGGGTCGTTTAATGAATCTAAAAGTGAGGAAAACCGAGCGAAGGAGAAAGACGAGAGTGTATATACGGTCCCCTCCGAAAGTATTGGAACAGCAGGGCCAATTCCTTCTATACATTGAAGACATTTGGGTTTGAGATCGAAAAATGAATACGAGATGATGGATCAGATTTTCAGCTTTCATCTCCTCATATTTACATCTAGACATGTTAAACAACTTAAAAAGTGGCTCTTTTTGTTTGAACCCACCCATATTTGAAGTGATATTGGAACATGTGACTGACAGGTGTTTCTTGCTGCCCAGGTGTGACCTGTTAAATTGACTGTTTAAAGATTTAATAGTTCTGAATGTCTACTCTTGGTCTAAACCCAGGGTTTCACTTGTGAAGACTACATTTGTTGTTAAAAAGGATAAACCAACATGAAGATCAGAGAACTGTCTATGGGAGAAAAGCGAGCCATTTTGAAGCTGAGAAAAGAGGGAAAATCTATCAGAGGCATTGCACAAACATTGGGCATATCCAATACAGCAATTTGAAATGTCCTGAAAAAGAAAGAAACCACTGATGTACTGAGCAACCAGACGTGGAATGGGTCAGCCAAGGAAAACAACAGCAGCTGATGACAGAAACATTGTGAAAGCTGTGAAGAAAAACCCAAAAACAACAGTCAGTGACATCCAGATCGGAATTCATAAATAAATACAGAGATGAGCCACAAAAGATCTGGAACCAAGATGAACCGCTACCAAAGTGATGGAAAGGCCAAAGTGTGGAGAAAGAAAAGATCTGCTCATGATCCAAACCATATAGGTCATCTGTGAAACATGGTGGAAGTATCATGGCTGACCCTGTGCTCTGTATCATGGCTGACCCTGCGGTCTGACTCCAACTTCCTAACATGCTGGGATATGCGAAGAAAAAGAATTTCACTGTGCTGTAATGTATACATGACCAATAAAGACTCATTATCATCTTTTGATCTCAAACCCAAATGTCTTTTGTGTAGAGCACAAACTAATGAATTAGGCTTGCCATTCCAATAGTTTCAGAGGGGACTGTATGTATACTTTCTTCTCATATTAAAAATGAAAAACAAATGAACGCAGCGTACACAGACATCTTTACGTGCTGTTTTTGCGTATAAATATGATTGAAGTGGTTCAGTGGGGTTCTTATAGCAGTTATTTATTTAGCTATTACATTTACTTTGGCGTTGTTGTTGTTGTTGTTGTTATTATTATTATTATTATTATTATTATTATTATTATTTTTATTATTAAATATTGTGTCTTGTGCGCAGTTTTAACCGTTTGGATCTGCCAGCTTATGAGACGTTCGATGATCTGAGGGAGAAGCTGCTGATGGCTGTGGAGAACGCACAGGGCTTCGAGGGAGTCGACTAGAGATACACACACACACACACACACACACACACACACACAGTCGAATCTGAGGCCCGGAGCCTTTTATCAGTTTTGTGTGTGTGTGCACATTGAGACTGAACTGAGACTTTACGCTACACTACAGCACAGTCCTTTAACTCTCTATCTCTCTCTCTCTCACTCTCCCTATCTCGTTCCCTCGCTCTCTCACTCTTTCTCTCTGGGGTGCTTTTACTCATCTCTCTTTTCAGTCTTTATTTCTCTTTAACTCTCCTGTCTTTTTCAATCCCTCAATCTTTCTTGCTCTCAGACAATTGACGACCCCCCCCCCCCCCCCCTCCATCTACACCGGTTCACAAAGGATTATGAGTAGTGAAGGTGCAGTAATCGGTAAACCCACATCAGGTCTTATAAACACCAGATTACCTTAGACGAAGAAGAGCGACGAAGAGCCACTCCTCCTCTTCCTCCTCCTCTTCTTTCTCACATCTACTTCGCTCTTCTCTTCTTCCACGCTGGGGATATTTTTTTAAATCTTTCTTTTCTTTTCTTTTCAAAACACGGAAGTAATCATCATTTTTAGATTTTTATCAGTTATTATCCGGATGATCTTATCACGTTGGCGTTTGTATCGATAATGTACGTGGTTTACAATTTTAGGTTAAAAAAAAACAAAAAAAAAACAAATAAAGAGATGAATGAATACTGCATGGTGAGCTGGCCGGGCTGTAATGGGATTACGGCCGACTCCCTGATCAGTGTGTTAGTGCTGAGGAAACTGGCATGAACATGCGTGTATGTCGTGTTATGGATATGATTACGTAGTAATTAATGCTGTTTTCCTGCTCCCCTGGAACTGCCGGGGAAAACTGAGACGCCGTGTAAACGACGCTTTTCTTCACAAGTGTATTATTAATATTCTTACAATTATTATGCTGTTTGTAAATTTTTTTGAGGTTTGAGGAAGAAAAAAAACAAGCAAACAAACGTTTAACTGAGTCACTGTATGTATTAAAGCTTCTGTAAGTATTAACAGCATGAATGAAGATGTGAACGTTCTGACTGCTGCAGATTTTTAGTACTGAAACTCCTCGTTCTGTCACGTTTCTTTTTATCCCCCCCAACCCCCCCCCTTTTTATTATTTATGTCCATTCTAACATCACTAAAAGCTGTAAGGGCACTTTATCAGTCACTCGCGAGCCTTGTGGGTCGACTTTTTTTTTTCTCTTTTATTAATATTAACTTGAATGTGACTTTGCTATAATATCAATGATATCTTTTCTGTTTCGAGCACACAAACGACACGGTGCAATACTCTCGTCTGCTTTCTGACGCTCACCCCGGCCTCGCAAACATCTGATCCGGGGTCAGTTTCGCCCCCAAAGTCGTAATGACATGGATCAGGACTGTAAAAAAGGGTCATTGTGGAGCAGGTTCTCTGAATCAGTTTCTTGGAATTCGATTCTCTGGTTTAGATTCTCTGAATCAATTTTTCGGAATCAGATTCTCTGAATTAGATTCTCTGAATTACATTCTCTGAATCAGATTCTTTGAATCAATTTTTCTGAATTAGATTCTCTGAATCAATTTCTCTGAAATAGATTCTCTGAATCACTTTATCTGAGCCTTTTATTTCTCTTACTTGGTTTCTACGCTTTCTCTTTTCTGCCGGTCACAGCGTGGCTCAGCCGATTTTTCTGATCTACTCTGATGTTATTGTTATCTTTCTTTCTTTTCTCTCTGTCTCTTTTGTAGAGCCTGTTGTTTTTGTATCGATGGGGAATGTTCACCCTTGCAATTCGTATAACTTGGTTCAAATTAAAACTGAGGAATGAAACTCTTATGTTCCTGTCTGGATTTTTTTTTCATTTACTGTGTAACATACATATCCGTTTTGTAGGATCATTACTGAGTATAATTAATCTGTGTACGGTGTGTCAAACGTAAACTCCTCTGTCCTGACGATGTCGGAAAACACTGGAGACTCCTTCCATGAACGTTAAATAAACAAATATTTGCTTCACAGAAAACTTCACCGGAGCAAACTCCAGTCCATATTATTGATTTAAGTGTGTGCAGATTTCTAACTCGTCTGGCAGGAAGATTGAAATAGTGGTGTAATTCCTTTTCAGTAATCGATACTGTATTAGAAACTCAGGCTACAAACTACCAAGTAATGTTTGATTTCCATGTTAAACAGCAGGTCAGAGGGGGAGTCAAGAGCTGAGTCTGTCCTGCTTTACTTACACACACACACAGAAATTGTATTGAATTCCATGAAATGGATCTTAGATTAAACTTGGATTAAAATTTTTAACTTTGTTTTATTTTGGAAATAATTAGCAGTTTGGCCAGCTGGGGAATTTTTAATAATAGATATAATAGATCAAAAATTTGCCATTTAGCTCTTTTAAAAAATATATACTTTATTTTATTTTTTTAAAACTATTTTCCAGGATCGAGTCTAAGACGACACACATTTATGCTCATTGGTGTAATATAATAATATAAAAGTAATATAAAAATAATAATCACATTTCTTTGCTGCATTTTGCTCTTAAATGAGTAACGGTTCAGTTTTTTAATGTAGAATTAGCAAATAAAATTAAAATCAAAACATGGTTGTCTAGCGTCCATGCTAAGAGCATGAAGGACATTCTAATAATATCCGAAATATTTTTAAATGTTTTTATAAATTGATCATTTACTTGTGTAACAGGGTTGTGTGTTCAAAGTGACTTCGTCAGGCAACATCACGATATCACAGAAAGAACATAAAGGAAAAAGAATTTAATGAGAGAACTTTAGTGTTTTAGCTTTATAGCTGTAACCGATGGTGTAAATGTAGTTTAGGTCCGGTCGTGTCAGGTTGAGTCGTGCTTTTACTCCACAGTCGACAGATCAGCCCCGAGCAGGTCAGAGGTCACGTCAGTCGCGTGGGTGTATGATAACGACATGACAGTTTTGGCCTTGTGGAGATTTTGGGGTTGGTTTTTTTATGTGAGGTTGAGGGGTGTGTGTGTGTGTGTGTGTGTGTGTGTGTGTGTGTGTGTGTACCCTGACTGAGTAATAAATCCATTCATCCTTTTTTTTTTTTTTTTTTTTTTTTTTTTTTTAAATAAAAATGACACCCAAAGGCCTGTGTGCTCTCTATACATGCAAACAAAACACAAAAAATGAAATATTTGTTAAATATAGATGTGCAACAATTATCAATTAATATTTTACTTTTTTTTTAGTACACCTGGGTGACTAGGAACAGAAAATTGTTCAACCGTGACTTCCTGTTTCACAGGGCTATAAATATGAGGAAACACATAGGCTAAAGTCCCTTAAATTCATAACAATGGCTAAGACCAAGGAATATAGCTGTGACGTGCGGCAAAAGGTTGTTGAGCTTCACAAAATATAAAGTGGCTATCAGAAAATAGCACAAGCATTGAAAATGCCCATTTCCACCATCAGGGCAGTAATTAAGAAGTTCCAGTCAACTGGAAATGTTATGAATCAACCTGGAATTGGACGTGTGTCTATATCGTCTCAAGGCTCTATGAAGAGGATGGTTCGAGTGGCCAAAAAATCTCCATGGATCACAGCTGGAGAATTGCAGAAGTTAGTTGCGTCTTGGGGTCAGAAAGTCTCCAAAACTACAATCCGAAGTCACCTACATCACCACATGTTGTTTGGAAGGGTTTCAAGAAAAAAGCCTCTACTCTCATCCAAAAACAAACTCAAGCGTCTTCAGTTTGCCAGACACTACTGGAACTTCAAATGGGATCAGGTTCTATGGTCAGATGAAACCAAAGTAGAAGTTTTTGGCAATAAACACCAGAGGTGGTTTTGGCGCACACGCGTAGCAAAATCACCAGTGTTGATTTAACTCCCACAGTGTTGAATTCACACCCTACAGTGTTTATGCGAGTCCAATAGACTCGTATAAACACTCTGGGTGTTAATTCAACACTAGGGATTTCACTGTGCAGAGAAGTAGCCATATGGAAAAGTACCTCATGTACACAGTTAACTATGGTGGTGGATCTTTAATGTTTTGGGGCTGTTTTTCTGCCAGAGGACCTGGACATTTTGTTAGGAAAGATGGCATCATGAACGTCATGAAATTCTTTATTCTAATATTTTGAGACACTGGATTTTTGATTTCCATAAGCTGTAAGCCGTAAAAAAAAAAAAGGCTTGAAATATTTCAGTTTATGTGATGAATCTAGAATGTATGAAAGTTCCACTTTTTGAATTAAATTGCGGAAAACAATGAACTTTTCCACGATATTCACATTTTATTTTATTTTATTTTTTATTTTTTTAAGATACACTTGTACATATATTTGAGTGTGTGTGTGTGTGTGTTGAGAGGTGAAGGGAACTCGGTTCGTTCACACAGACACTCAGTCGGTTATCAGTTTCAAGGACGAGCAAATAAAAGCTGCTCGGGACATTTTATCAGACGCTCAAACATTTCCAGCGCCAACTCTCTCAAAAGCTCTGAATCAAACCTCAGGGATAATTCAGGGAAAAAGAAACCCAAACATAGTAACGCAGCTTACGGGTCGGTCAGGGTGCACGGATCGCACTTCTGTGAAATTACGCTGCAAAACTCAATTCATTTGTAATTTTCCACAACGAACTTTAGTCCAGCAAAAACACAAACTCAGACTTTAGCTAAAGGAGGTCTGTTAGTCAAGGGCTACAATTTAATCTGCGCTTGTGTATGCCATAATTAGTGACATCGTAGTAACATTAAATGTAACTATAAATGCATAAAAAATTATGTATAATTCTTTAGTTAATACAAATTTTACTCATTGTACTGCAGTTAGAAGAGGGGTAAATCGCTCTGGTAAATCGGCTTCATCACACCACCCCAGCTTGATTATTTTCCTGTAACAGCACGTTCCAGACTGTTTTGCAAACATGCAGCTCAGTGACATTAGCTTGAAGCGTTGTGCCTGTGTGGCTAATCGTCATGCTATTCACACTGAAGCTACATGCATAACTAATGTCACCTCTTCTGCTAATATGCATAATAAAGAAATCTTAACAATTCGGTCTCATTCATTCATTACACAACAGAGAGTTAACAAAAATTCACCAAGCTTCTCTATCACCTCCATTTTAAAAAGTATAATTTAAAAAACATCATCTGTTTTTATGCTAGTGCTAGTTAGAATACTCGCAGTAGTGTATATCACCAGCGGACATTAGCATATTTGGGCTTGTTAACATCTTAGTAGTCGATGCTAGTTAGTTATGGCTAGTTTGTATGCTAGTAATGGATGATAGTATTATTAGTGTCTTAGTAGTATATGCTAATATTTTAGTAGTACACTCAAGTAAGTTATGCTAGTAATGTTTAAAATACTAACAGTAATGGACTTTATTATGCTAACGATAGTTTTAATGCTAGTTGTGCACTTTACTGTGACAGCAGTATATACTACACTAGCTAGTATTTTAGTAGTGTATTTCAGTAAGTTAGCGTATATTGACATTATAATACAGTGGGGGAAATAAGTATTGGACGTGTCAACATGTAAACATTGAACGTGTTTTTCAGTAAATATATTTCCAATAAGGCTATTCACATGAAATTTAAACCAGACATCAGTATTAACTTAAGAAATCCGCAAATATAAAAAATTCACAACATTAAATCCATAAATAAAGTTCTGTGTAATAAAGAGGAATGACACGGGAAAAAAGTATTGAACACGCTAACTGAAACGTATTTAATACTTAGTGGAGAAGCCTTTATTTGTAATGACAGCTTCAAGACGCTTCCTGTATGAAGAAATGAATGGGCCACAGTATTCAGGTGTGATTTTGGCTCAGAAGCTCTGCATCTCATTTGCAGCAGGTCATAACAGCAAAAGGGTGCTCTACTAAGTACTAAAGATGCTCGCCATGAAGGGGGTGAATAATATTGAGGCTGGAGAAATCATTATAAATTGCATTTTCAGTTGAATTTGGGGAAACCACTTGAAGCATTCATTGTGTTGAACTATTTCAATTGCTTTTGTTTGATTTGTTCATCGCAAACAGCTGAAAGTCTGTACATTTTCACAATAAACCTGTAAGTAGTGCATGTTAGTATTTTAGGGCTGGGTTTGTGTGTTAGTACTGAATGTTAGTCAGTTAGCATTAGCTTGTATGCTAGTAGTGAATGTTCATTGTACTAGACTTGAGTATTGTGTAGTTAGTGACTATTTTCTTTTTTTCTTCATCTCCTGGAGGTTGGGTTTTTTTGGGTGAGTGACCTGCACTCCACGTTGCGAGCTGATCAATAGCGCTCAGAGCTTATCTCCCACTTCCATTTACTGTTTGACTAAAAGCCTTGGAGGCCACATAAAGAGGACCAGAAGGGAGCAGACCGACCTGAACTTAGCTCATATCGTCAAAATGAACTGCTGCTGGGAGATCACTGGCGTAGAGACGATGGGAAAGTGTGCTGGAATTTGTAAATGGTACGCAAAGTCATGGCTTTTTTATATTTTGAGTTTTTTCTTACATTATGGCAGTGTTATTTTTGTTATTTAGTGATCACACACATGCTGTGGAGACCGGAAAGCTTGATGACGGCCATCTTTACGATCGGATCCAGAGGTGGGTTGAAAAATGTTATTAGTTTATGAATCATTTAGTGATATGTAGAACATTTCTCTATACGAGAGAAACGTCGTCGTGTCTTGATATGAAATTATGTTAACATTGATAAAATTTTGGGGGAAAATAAATAAATAAAAATCTTGGAAGATCTTTTCGCAAGGTGTGCCCCCCCCCCCCCCCCAAACAATAGGAAGGTTGTTGCAATATATTCGAGAAAAATGTGGATTTAATTTAGCCGCCTGGTTTAGAATGTTCAGTCCATGTTGCTTTGATTGTTCAAAAATTCATGTTTCCAACAGCTACTTTTCTCAGGCTAATATAATCTGGAGAGTCTTCATATTAAAACACAAATTTACAGTAAATGATAAAAGACTAAAAAACATTTTAGTGGCCTGTAGAGCTCAGTCAGTTCAGTGATGGATAAAACACTGTGTGTGGAGCTGTTATAGTAAAATAATCAGTGACGGTGAATTCATTTCCTGTAACAACACATCTTCAAGGGTTTTATTCCTCTTATACCACAGCAATTTACCAACTGCATTTTTTATTTATTAAAGAATCAAACATTATACTTTTTACCCATTTATTTACATTTAGTATTGTGGAAACCACTTCCTGTTCTCTTACATTACCACAGCTATAAACAGCATCTCTTTATTCTCTCTCTTCAAATTAATAAGACACAAAAACCTCAGCTTGTCATGTGACATTGAAACTGCAAAGAAGCGTAAAATCCTCTGTCCTGAAGACGCCAGAAAACTAAAAGTTACAGCTTTAATAAGTTCTGACACTGGAGACTCCTTCCGTAAATGTTAAATAAACATCTCCTTACAGAAAACTTTGTCTTGTCGATGAGATTTTAAAATCCGTTTATTATCGGTGGCGCGTCCATCGTACGCGGCTCTATAAATGAGCTGTTACTATAGAAACGATATTAGAACGAGCGTGTTAATGTGCTACTCTCAGAGTCGCTGTTATAGAAAATTAATCAACACCTTCTGACCAATCAGAATCCAGAATCCAACAGCACAAATTTAAATACAAATAATTGTTTATTGTATGTTGGATGTCTAATTTATCTGTCAGTTTAACACTTTCACTCTCTCTCTCTCTCTCTCTCTCTCTTTCTCTCTCTCTCTCTCTAGGCCGTGTGTGTGTTTGTGTCTCCTCTCTCTCTCGTTCTCTCTCTCTCTCTCCGCAGTTATGGAGTGTGACAATGGTGTTTGTGTCATGTCCAATCAAACGCCATTATCACACTAAATAACTACGGCGTGACCATCAGACCACACCAGCGCGCACAAACACACACAGACACACACACACACACACACATACACACACACATACACACACATCTCATCAGCAGAACGGGGCTTGATGGTCACCGAGGATGTGCGATTCATCAGTGTATCATGTATGTGTATATGTGTCATCTAACCTTTACACTCAGGAACACTTCAGTGAGCCGTGTTGACATCACGGTTATCTCTCTAACAGACAGCTGTGTGTGTATACAGCATGTGACCATAATATAATATCTGTCCAATTATAGTTTTAATGAATTCACAATGCTATAATTGTGCATGTGGAATATCTGGACAGATATCATATGACCGATCTTCCAGTTATGCGAGCCTATACCTAAATATAGTCACAGCGCTGCTGAATCCTGGATTGTGATTGGTCAGAAGGTGATTATTTTTCGGCAGCTCTGACTGTAATACATCTGCACTGCACGCTCCACATAATCTCCACATAATCTCCACATAATCCAATTCTAAATAGACTTTCAAAATCTGTTGTTATTTAATACAGAAAAATGTGTTATAATTGTTGATATTTCTATAAGCAGATGTTTAGAACATTTTTGAAATTGTATAAGTGGCCAAATTTTTCTTTTAGTGTCGCGACTAAGTAATGAAATATATACTGGTAGTTTTTCCACATAGTTACTATGTACTTACCAATGAATAATAATAAAAAAATAATAATATTTAATTATGGTCTGAATATTTTTGCACATACCAAGTTTCTATATAAATATGTACTTCAATATTCAACATGCGACATACAGTACATACCTGACATTAATTGTAATTACTACATTATCCATGAAATACCAGGATGTTGGTAGAGTAGAATAAGTGCTACTAAATATACATGCAGTCAAAATCAGTACTAAAGCAGCATATTTTGTATGAAAGATCATGTTTTGCCCTTTTACCCTGTTCACACTGCAACGTGACTCTTGTTCCATTTAGCTTTGGTGTATCTGGGAACCTGTAACTCGATCTGCAGAAAACAGACCTGGAATTCGTTTTTAAGTCCGCCGACGTTCCCCTGCTTAGTCTCAGTCAGCTTTGCATTAAAAAAAGTACTTGTAGGACAATCATGTTTTTCTCCCACCGTCGAATCGCTTTCTTGGGCATGAGTGTGTAATATGACTACATTTTAGAGGTCTTGAAATACAAAGAACACACACACACACACAAAAAAAAACATTTTACTCCCAGCTTTGAACTTTTTTGCTCTTAAGTAAATTTCTAACCTAATTTTTTTTTTCATGCAGGCTTCATGTGAGAAATTTGTCTCCTGAGCTCAAATGTTCCTGTGGGTCAAATGTCTTTTGCACACCCTTAGGGTGAAATAAGAAAGAACAAGAAGAAATTTCATGTGTTTGTCTGATCATTGTTCAAAACATTTATACCCAGTCGTGATGTCTCATTTATATCTTTTGTTCTCACTTTGCATAGATGAATGTCCTGAGCTTAACATTAGCGCTTAACGCTTAGCGTTACCATCCATCTTCAACTGCTTACTCCATCGCAGGGCACAATCACATACACACTCACACATTAATGTGATAATTATTCGAAAGAATACAATTCAATTCAACACAAAAACATGTTTTCCTCCTCGACCAGATTTATCATGAGGATCTTGAAACTTGCAAAAATTGTAAATAAATACTACTTTTGCCAATGGCGAATAAATGGGTATGACCTGCTTCACGTAGCAGGTGTGTGTATAACATTTCGGAACATCAGGCGTCTCTGGAAACCTGGCCGAGGTTCACATTCTTTCTGAGGCAGGAGGACAGCTGGCTTTATCGCTCAGCAGGAGATGTTTTTATCACCGTTCAGCACCGCCATACCACTTTCCTCAGGCTACCTCACTCACAAAAAAATTATTGTACAAAAAGCTACTATGTAGTCCAATGAGTTGCCGTTAGAAAAATATATACACCCATGTATTAAATTAAATGAATATAAACTATGTATAACAAAATGAATATAAATATTAACCACAGAACAAATGCCACATTTTGACTAACGTGATTCGGGTAAGTGTTTGCTTCGTGCAATTTAACACTTACTCCAAGAATACTTCACGTTTTCATTATGACTTCCTGAATAAGATTAAATGAACAGTTCAGCCAAAAATCCAAAGCATCCCAATATAAACCTCTTTATTTAAATTATTTTTGGCTAAATTGTTCCTGAATAGTATGAGAATATGCAGCTTGTTGGATTTATGAATTACACATCACTATATGACGCAGCTGTATATAATCTGCATACGGCACAGTAGCGATTTCATTGGCATATAGCACAGTAGTAGATCATCTGCAAATGAAACACAGTACATAAAAACTTATCCATTAATAAGAACTAAAAAAAAATCCTAGAGGTCAAAAAGATCACGTCGTAATGTCTTTGAAACCAACTACCAGATTCACAGTATTTATGCACAGTACCCAGTGTTAAGGGCTGGCGTCCAATCAGGTTTTGCCCTTGAGAGTGGTGCCAAAAGGCTTTTTCCTGGCGGCGGGTTGTGCTTTGGGTTTGGGCGGGGAGGCCCGTTTGGCTTTGGGCTGCAGTGACGTGAGGCCGAGCAGCTCGCAGAAGCGGTTACACTGATGAAGAGCTTTAAACTGGTCGATGAATGATGTGGAGCAGTTTCCTTTAAAGCCCTTATAACTGCACACACACACACACACACACACACACACACACACACACACACACACACACACACACACACCTTAAAACCTTACACAAACTCTCAGTAACCAGCGTCAGATACCAACTGGCCCATTGTTAACATGTATACATTTTACATTTTAGTTATTAATGCATATATTAAGTATAAGTCGTTTATGTATACATTACTGATCAGATTAACAACAATGCAAAAGTAATATAAAGTCAAAGGGCACATATTGAGAATTTACCCTTTTTTGCAGGTGGCAATCCCAACATCTGTCAGCTTCATACCTACACCTGAACATAAATAAAGACATTCCTTGAGTCACATTACTGTATACATGATCTATGAGTGACCTCTAAGTCATCTAAAAAGGATCTGTCAGTGATCTGGCAGAGATCTGGACACATCTGTAATTGATCTACTGTATATGTGATCTGTTAGTAATCTGTGAGAGAACCCCACGTGATCTGTAAGTGATTTGTACGGGATCTCAAAGTGATATAAAGGATACGAAAGGATTGTTTGCACCTCGTTCACCTCTACAACACCTGGTTCTGTAGGTGATCTACGAGTGATCTTAAAATAATCAGAAATCATGGAAGGTACAATGCAATAATCTCACCCTGCATATCAGTAACCAGCAGGTTTCCTCCAGTCTGCGTGTAAACCCAGTGCTGGAAAGCACAGCATTTCTGTCCCGCCTCCGAGTCTCTCCTCATCAGGTTGATCTCTTTCCCGTCCTTAACAGAGTATTTTACGAAATCCCCGATCAGCTCCTCCTCCAGCGTGGCGTACGGGATGGCGTTAGATGGCCGGTGCACCAGGAAAATGGGGATGATTCTGAAAAATATACACAGCAGTCATCATTACACCTCTCACATCTCATTCACTACGTCATAAAGAGGAAACTCTACAGAATTTATTCTACTTGTAATAACAGGCTTTTTTGTTTTTATTTTAAAGTTAAACATCTGAGTGAGCAATAGATCACCTAGAGCTCACATACAAATAACTTGTTAATTATTCAAAGATTACTGAGCGATTTCTGAAAGTCTTATGAGTGCCAGCATGTTTTTGTACTCACTCAGGAACTTCTCCAAAGGACTCGGCAGATTTGGCCACGTTGGTGTAGGCTTTGATGTATTCTCTGGCCGTGTTCTGGACATAACACTCCTGAGGAAAAATTACAACCAGGACATTAGTCCCTAGCTACACTCGTAGAAAAGCGTCCTTCAATAGACCCTTCAGTGGTTTTAGTTTTTGCGGAACACTTTTTTTGTTTGTTTTGTCAAGCCTGATGCTTCGCGGTGTTCACTCATACAGCTCTCACCTCCACAGCGAGGTTGTAGTTCTTCTGGGCGACCTCGTCGTTGTTCTGGGTGCCGTAGCCGATGGAGCTGTGCACTTTGAGCACACAGGTGTGTCCGGGGTCAAACAAAGGCATCAGGCCGGTGCGCATCATTGTCCTGAATGCTTTCCGGTGCATTCCCTCACCAAAGTGATCCTTCTCGGTCACGATGCTCGTGTGCTGCCGCTCTCCAAAATACTGATCGGTCAGGATGTCGTCCTTAAAGAGGAGAGGACTGCAAGACACATCCTCTTCTTCCCCATCTATTGCTTTACGCTCAGCTGAGAGAGGGGGAAAAAAGAGAAGGGAAGAGAATGGGAGAGAATGTGTGTGTGTTGTGCTTCAATAAGAGATGCCTAAAATACATTTATAACTACAGGAACGTCTCAGAAAGAGGTTGAAAACGATGAACGAGCTGAAAGTCGAGAGATGTTTGTTTATGGATCGTGACACATGTGTTTGTCTGTATTTATGAAACTCATCTCTGTCTACAGGGAATAAACAACCAACCAAGCATCATGGAGGTCATTTTAAAGGTCGTGTGAGATTATGTTCAAAGAGTCGTGGTTCTCCTATGAGTTTCCGATCTGTTTTTAGGCATCCCGAGGACAGTAAGGTGAAACGAGGTCTCACCTGGTGTATCATGGTTCGGGATGACGAGCTCCATGAGCACTGAGAAGACAAGAGCAAGGACAACCCATTAGACAACACTGAATCAATCCCAAATCATATTTCACAGCATGCTCATCTGATATCAGCTTATAAACAGGCACAAAAATCATCTTTGGCATCCTTTAACATGTGGTAAACATTTCAAATGTTTAATATCGGGATTCAAGAACAGAATTTTAAGCTCAGACTGAGAAGTCTCTCACCTTCTGATGTGAGGTGATAGTCTGAGGTGGACACTGAACCGAGAGCACTGATAAGAGTACAGCAATAAAAACCCAAATCCTTACTGCAGGCTTTCACCACTGAAAAACAGACCCGCCCATCATCTCCTACTCTGAAAGAGTGAAAGAGACGCAGAGACAGAACTAACCATGAGATAAATACAGTGTACAATATGTCTGATATGTTTAAAGAGACTCTTATGTGTTTGAAATATGAAAATACCGCAGTGCTGAATTCTTCATTGTGATTGGTCAGAAAGTGTTGATTAAGTTATTGTTTCTATAGTAACAGCTCATTCACAGGGACGTGTACATCAGACGTTCCACATAAATGTATTATACAACACTGATATGGTGAAGTTTTCTTAAAAAAAGGTGACGTTTATGTAACGTGTATGGAAGGAGTCTCCAGTGTCAGCATTTTGTAACAGTCAGAGGTTAATGCTGTAACTTTAAAACTAAGTTTTCTGACATCTTCAGGACTGAGGAGTTTATACTTCTTTGCGGTTTCTCAGAAACTCGATACGCTGCGTATTATGTCTTATTAACTTCAACGGGGAGAACAGAGCGGCTGGTGAGGACTGGGATTTAATTATAATAATCAAACGAAAAGTTCTTACTTCCTCTTTTCCTCACACAGCGTCGCTCCTTCTTTCACCCACATGACAGAGGAATCGGCCACGATGGGGCTGAAGCGGCACCACAGTGAAATGCTCTGAGGATCATCAATGATTGGCGCTGCTTCAATCTCACATATGACACGTGAAGCTACACAACATACACACACACACACACACACACACACACACAAGAAGCATTTAATGTCAGAGACACAACCACACCTGCCTCAGTTCACTCATATTTAGTACATTTCACTGTAACATGTAGATTAAACTCATATTTTATCCGAAAGTCTACACAGCCAAACACACTTATAGCACCGTCCAAACCACACATGAGGCAGCGGTAGCTCAGTGTTTACGCTGATCGGACTACTGATCGGAAGGTCGTGAGCTCAAATCCCTGCACTGCCAAGCCAGCTATGCTGGGCCCTTGAGCAAGGCATTTAACCCTCAACTGCTCAGATGTATAAATGAGACAAATGTAAGTCGCTCTAGATGATAAGGGCGTCTGCCAAATGCCGTAAATGTAAACGTTTAAATAATCCCACTGGCGTCTCTTTAAACAGCTTTGGGAAGTTGTTCAGTGTCTCAAACAGACTTTCTCATCTGCTTCTTGACTCTGTAGTCAGGGTCGGGAGCGTCACTTTATAAACGTATTCCAGTACAGTTACAGATTACTTCATAAAAAATCTCACCAGTAATGTAATCCAAATGTCACAATATGATAAGTATGTAATATGTAAGTATGTAATATGTAATATGTAATATGATTGTTTCTGGATTACGTCAAGGTCACGTGTGTAAATAAAGTCCAGAGAAAAGCGTTATGTATCTAATATCTAAAACATATCTATAAAATATATTTTATTTAGAGCTTATTTTAGAGCTTAAAAGAATGTTCAATGTTTGGATCTGTTTTGGTTTTTTTAAAATAATTAAATAAATAAATAAATAAATAAATAAATAAATAAAAGATCACTTTGTCAGATGCGGGTAACATCACATCACAAAAGTTAGGGTGACCATATTCTGGTTTTCCAAAAAGAGGACACCTTTTATTTATTTATTTATTTATTTATTTATTTAAATTATTTATTTATTTGGGAAGAGGGGGGTCTTAATAGCATTCAAAAGAGTGTTACTATGAATGCAGACTTTAATACAATGAAAAAGACACACTATTACTGTAGCAAAACATAAATATGAGTATATATAAATAAAATTGGTTTCACTCCACTCAGTTTTTCCTACATTCTTTTGAATGTCTGGGGAATAAAATCAAATATTAGACGCCACGAGTGAACCTTCTGCCATCATTTACACATTTGAATGAAGATGTAATACGAAGCATATTGCGATAACATGAAATTAAAAATGACCTTATATGGACATGGGTGTCGTTTGGACTCAGGACAGCGGGCATTCGCTGCTATTGTCGAGCAACTGTTTAACGTAGAACACAACAACGATTCACCTTCACGCATTCTCTGAGAGTAGGCTAACGGTCGAGAGGCAGGAATTTGGCCAATACTTGCTGAGAGCCTTTAATAATTGACCAATCGGTGTGCGAGAAGGCGGGACTTACAGAGAGGGGTTAAAGTGACACAAACACACACACACGATGCCGTATTAGACCATAAGCACATCATAACGAAACTAAAGCCGAATCCCGGATGTTTTCTCAAATTTAGACGCTTTTTTAAGGTCTGAAAAAGAGGATGTATGGTCACCCTAACGAAAACATTTTAGAGAACAATTTGTGTTCATTTCTACCAAATTAACTTTGCGTGAAATTTATTAGCGCCTTCACCAGGAGATTACTCACATGAGTCACGACTGACGAGAGAGAACCAGAACTATAATCAAGCAGCTGTCTGTATTGTGTTCTGTCAAAAGATTCATTTCTTTGGTTTGAATGAATGAAAATTGTAATCCTGATAATATTCCCATTTTTTAAAAACAAAATGTACCTGTAATCTGTTTCCTTTGCGTTTTGACATAACTGTAACGGATTACAGCTACCAGTGTTTTGTATCCTGATTACGTAACATTACATGTACTCCGTTACTTCCCGAGCCTGATCATCTGCTTTTTGACTCTGTAGTACACACTGTTGTAGCTACATCAGGTTCTTTTCTACAGGACGCGGTTTGGTGTTTGGTGTTTGGTGATTTGCGCGATGAAGTTCACATTTGATGTGTGTGATATTTTATGGAATTGCTGAGCCAGATTATTTAGACATGCAGTTTGCGGTTATTTAGTAGCTACATTAGCCTTGTGGTTCCAGTACAAAGCAAAAAAAAAAAACCCAAAACTTTTCTTTTTTGCTGAAACATTCTCGTAAAAATGTATATACATACTAAAAATCTATGAACATCTAAAATTGTAAAAGTTTCCGGTACCTTCTATAGGTGTCTGAATCTTCTGTTTCACCACCTCTTCCTTTTTCTTCTGCTGGAAGATAGCAGGAAGCTGTGGCCTCGCCCTAATCGATACGGATCCAGGTTTGTCCCCAGATATGCGTCTGCGTTTGATGATGTCATCGTCCAGTGTACCAGGCAGGCATGTGCTTGATGTTTCCGTACTCGGTTTGGTTTTTCCTTCAGCTGCTTTATCGTTTTCATTCGAGTCCTTTCCCTCGTATTTTGCGAGCTTCTCTCTCACCTTGCTCGGTTGTGTTGCTGCTGTCTCGTTTTTAGGCTTTGTGCTTTTCGGCTGTTTTGTTCCATTTTCCACTTCAAGTAGCGGCTCGTTTTCAACCTTTGGTACTCCGTGCTTCTTTTTCTTCTTCCCGTGAGATCTGGATGTGACCTTCTCCGTTATTACAATAGTCTCGATCATGGTCACTGTGCTTTCCTCCGAGCCTCCAGACTCTTCGACGTGCGATTCTGGTCTCACGTTCTCTTGTTTCTTGGTTTGACAGCCAAGCTGTTGGTTGTTGCTGGTTTTGTCCTTGTGTTTATTGGAGCGTGTCTTGTTCTCAGATGACGTTTTTTGCATTTTATGAGGCATCTCGCTGTCTCTTTCACAGCTTTGCTTCGCTTCGCAGATTACTTGTTTTATAGCCGGCCGAACCTTGGGGTGGAACTTAAAGCTCAGAATGTCATCCACGTTTAAAGTCACGTATGCTACATGCTTTTCCTCACAGATCATTAACTGCTCCCCTGAGGGTAAGACCAGCCTCTGAAGTTCCGAGCTGACGTCACCGGCCTCTGTTTTGAACTTTGGGTCTTCACAAAACGACAAAGATGGACCCTGATCACCAGTTCTGTTTGAGATGTCACAAAACTTTTTGTCCAATGACTCATTTGTGGATTTTCCGCCAGTTCTTGCCGTCAGATCTGGTCTAATTTCATCACTGATCCCTGCAAGGGATGGCTTTAAGGAAGTCCTTGATTCATCTGGATATTCTTTCAAGTGGAGGAATGACGTTCCAATAGTGATCGGCGTAAGTGGCATAATAAAATCCACCTCTCCTGTGTTAGGAAACACACATGGCCCGTGTGTCGCGTCACGCCTGTTCACTCCTCGCATGCATGGCAGGTGATCTGCTTCATAGCTGTTGAGGAGATGAACCTCCGAATCCGGCGTGATGGGGTAACACGAGAAGCTCAAGGCACTGGGATTCCTTTCACCGTCCTCCTCGAAAGCTGTGTCTTCAACTACTTCCCACAGTGCATTGCTCTCCTGCTACAGGAAAAGAATGTTCTGTAAAAGGTCAGCCCTAAGGAAGCCCTAAAAGGTTGGTCGTAAATGATAAAGAACATGAAGACTCTTGGAGAGATAGAAATAGACAGAAGTCTACAGAATTATCTACAGAGTTTTGCATCTGCTCCTGTCTCTCCTTTAAGCTCGGTTTAAAACGCTCCCTTTAATTCTCTTTTTAACCATTTGCTTTGTACTTCGTCCCTCTCCTTCCTGCATTTTCGTTCACTCTACAGACAGTTTTACAAGGCAGGGTTCATTACTATTATGGGGACCTGAGGAGCTACGCAACTTTCTGAACTGAGCCAATGGCAGCGCTCTGATTCACTCCTGACTTTTCCTTGGGGTCATGTTTCAGTTTTC
Source organism: Ictalurus furcatus (assembly GCF_023375685.1). Classification (NCBI taxonomy): domain Eukaryota; kingdom Metazoa; phylum Chordata; class Actinopteri; order Siluriformes; family Ictaluridae; genus Ictalurus; species Ictalurus furcatus. Next base: position 8,398,648 of record NC_071272.1, read on the forward strand.
AGCTGTGCTCTAACACTCAGTTTCCTCTGACGCCCCTGACTACCCTCTCAGCCATCTCTTCTCCATTCTCTTCTTCTGCTTTACTGTGTGTGTGTGTGTGTGTGTGTGTGTGTGTGTGTGTGTGTGTGTGTGTGTGTGTGTGTACACTCTTATCTAGTGCCCTCTGTAATTAGACGCTATTTGTGTTGATCTGTTTTTAACCCTCTGTCTTACTCTCAGCAGTTGCTATCACTATAGTGTGTATATTTATGTGTACTAACCTCAGGGGGGTGAAAGTGCATGAATGCATGTTGATTAAACGGCGTTACTATTATCACCACAAAGTTGATTATTTTCCTATAACAGCACATCCCAGCGTGTTTATACTTCGTATAGCACAACATTTACCAAACTGTTTTTTAAATTTTTTATTAAAGGGTGACATCGTCCTTTTTTAGTTACATTAAATGTTGTGGAACGTTTTTAGCGCATATTTTTAGCAGATATAAACAGTCATGCCCTCACCAGCCCCTCACCAGCCCCTCACTAGCCCCTCTGTTTTTTTCTCTCACTCTAAGTAAAGAAAACAAAAACAACAAAAAAACACATTTTGTCATGTTACCAAGAAACCATGAAGCATTAATGTCTCTGTCTGAAGATGGTGGAAAACTTAAAGGTACAGATTTACGTCTTAATGTCTTAAACAAAGCACTGAAACTGGAGACTCCTTCCTTACATTTTAAATAATTGTCTCCTTGCAGAAAATGGCACCATATTAACAAGCACATATTTTCTATTTATTTTACGTGCAACGTCTGTCTACAATGAGCTGTTAGTATGTACTGTACTATATACCAGTGGTCACCAGCCCTTTTAGTTGATAAATAACTTCTTAAGGCATTGATTAGATGGTCAGATGGGCACCATTATGGTTGGAGCTAAAGTCTTCAGGAACAGGATTGGTGACCACTACAAAATACTATACTATATACAGTATACTATATACTATCTTCTTTGTGGGTTTCATTTTTCTGGCCCAGAAATGAACTCCACCGTCAGCCAAAACAGAGCATGCTCAGCTCTGGACCTTTTCTTTAAAAATTGCAATTCAGTCCACACACATAATTTAAAACAAAGGCGTTTTGAGAATTGTGATTCTCCTCACAGACAACAGAGTGTGCTAAAAATGACAAACTTATACTTTAAGAGTAAACAGAAATAACAGTTTTTACTTGGTGATTCAAATTGAGAACTGTATAATAGTGAAATTAGTTTACCTTGGATACACAGGCACAGTTGTTTTCAAGTCTTCCGTTTGTACAATCATTCTGAGACTCTTCTGCCTTTTCCTGTAAAACTGACTGGGTCCTTCCTTCCATGTCTTCCTGTAAATCCTGAGTCCTGGTCATATCTAAATTAGTGTTAAGACTTAGTGCGTTTTCTCTCTCCTCCTTGTATAGGAAAGACAGGTCTATTGGAAGACTATTGGAGTTTTTTATCAGCATTTTACCCTCAGAATCCCCATCTCCTACTTCTAAGGAGCTTTCCGGGCCCATGGCCTTCTCCTTGGTCATGTCCTGGATGGCCATGGAGAACTGATGCCGAGACTCAGGAGTTCTCATAGTGGGATAATCTTCTGGAAGGACACTAACAGACTGGATCCAGTCTGATAAAGCACTGGCCCAGCTGTCCGAAGAGGACCACCTCTCAATAGTAGGTAATTCCAAGGAACCAATCTTAGCACCCATTGAGGTTCTTGTGTTATTTGAAGACACCGGAGTGGGACAGGAGGCTGGAAGATGTCCCCACTCATCCAAAGCGTCAACCCACAACTCGTTAGATGTGTCACCTCTGTACATCATTTGTATCACCTCTGAGCGATCTATGTCAATCCCTGGAAGAAAATGAAAACTGCAGATCAAATTAAGTGCTTCTTTAAAGCTGTAAAATTTTACTATGGAAGTTCCCTAAATGTTACTTGTATTGAATATGTAAAAAACATCAAATAAAAATCAACCTAAAATACACACTAGGCAACTGTGAAATATGATAGCAAGCTAGCATAGCTACATCTTTTATACATATAATGTAAAGTACAATGTAAAGGTGGTGTGAGAGCAGACATGAGATGAGATGAAACAGGCTGGAATATCAACATTTTCCTCAAATGTGTTGGTAAATAACTAAGAAAAGATTTCATATGACTGAAATTCTTGTTTCAATACTGCAACAGAACTCGGAAATTAAAATCTCTTAGAAATTTTTTGTCAATAATGCAACGAGAGTGGGCTGTTCATGTCAAGTTTTCTTGCAAAAATGGTGAACACACCTCCATGTTTTAGTTTGTAGCATTTAGAATTACTTAGAAAGTGAGTCCAATATTGTACAAAATTGTACTGTACTGAATCAAATGTATCTTTCATATATTAGATCATAGACCACATATTTATTTCTGTAATATTAAAATCCTGGACAGAAGAAAGTGTATGAAAGTGATCTGGCATGTCTCACCTTCCTCAGTCTTAGATGGGATTATGATTGGTCTGTGAGGGAAGCCGGAGATTAGCAGGCGTGTGTCAGACTTATTTTCAGTCGTGAGGTCCACTGTCATGTCTGGAGCAAGGTCTTGTAAATTACAAGATGCTGATTCCATGTCTGTTTTTGCATTTACAGTAAGGGACTTGGACATCTGGGACACGTCATTCTCCACCAGATTAGCAGCTGAGTCAGTCAACATGTCTGACATTGCATTGTTGTCACTGGCCTCCAGGGTGTTATTGTTATTAAATTCTACTGAATAGAGTGAGAAGGGTTGCTGTAGTAGGCCTGAATCATCACCTAAAATACCACCACATTCTGAGTTAATGCTCTGGACAGTGTCTTCTAAAACACCTCCAATTTTTGAGACATTTCTTTGAATAGTGTCCTCTAAAACACCACCAATTTCTGAGTCAGTACTTTGGATAGTGTCCTCTAAAACACCACCGATTTCTAAATCAGTGCTTTTGACGGTGTCTTCTAAAACACCACCAATTTTTGAGACATTGTTTTGGATAGTGTCCTCTAAAACACCACCAATTTGTGAATCAGTGCTTTGGATAGCGTTTTCTAAAATAGCGCCAATTTCGGAGTCAGAATTGACAGCTGTCTTCACTACACAGTCATGAATTTCAGAACTGATATGATAGATGTGTTCCTGTGAAACTGTGATAGTCTCTCCAGCTATACCCTTTATTTGAGGGTCAACGTGTTGGACAGCTTCATCCATGAAGTAATGTCTGTGTGTGTCAGTGTTATAAACAGTCCTGCTAATCCAGGGAGGATGAAATTCAATGTTTGGTATGTCATCTATTGTGGTGGACTTACTGTTGGGGTCCAGCGATGGTGACTCATCCTGGGATTGTGTATTTGTAGGTTCTATATTTCCACCCTTTCGGCACTGCCTATTTTCATTCTCTTGTTTCCTTGATGTCATATGGTCATTTGGATTCACATTGGCATTCTTATAACCTTTTGGGAGGGAGTTAGATTTATTTCCACCAACTTCAACATCCTGAGATGTCACCTTCCCAGGCAGTTCCACAATGCCTTCGTTATCACCTATTCCTTTTGACATGCTCTTATTACTAAGTCAGTTATAGGCAGTCTTCCTTTCTCACAATCTTCTGGCTCAAAATGGCACCACCAGCAATCCCAAATGTTCTTCTTTTCTGCTAAATATGTTCCTCTGTGGAAAAAGATTCTGAACAGGAGTCTGGATGCAAGCCTGATCTTAAACGTTTCTAGTTTTGGTCTCCTCTTGAACAATTTCTGAAAAAGTTTCTGCACCTTGAATGAACGTTGCTGTTGAAGTATCACAAATGTTTTTGTTTTTATTTTTAGCAAGCGAGTCAGCCTGAACCGTTGTCATTTCCTTGCTAATCCTCTCTGTGTATTTGTCTCCTAAGAAGAAAAACCCCCCATCAAATTAGATATGTATTAAACTAAAATAAATAAAAATACTTAGCACTGATAGACTGCTCTAGGACATTTCATTATGATTTTATAGCAATCCAATTGTAAGGTTTTTTTTTTTTTAATCCTGAAATCCTTATCTGTCTGAAGAGAAAACCAGAGGGAGGGGTGACATGGGTTAATGGAGGACAAAGAAAATAAAAACAAAAACTCCAGATAAGATAAGACGAAGACAGAGCACAATTGTTACGGTCATGGATCCGGTTACACCAGTAGAACATAACCCCTATCATGGCTTAGTCTGGACAAAAATGGTCACTAAATGGTCAAGTTTAGGGAATACTACAGAAAATAAGTTGCAACAAGTAGCATTGTTTTAAAGTAGCCTTACGTAACTTTAAATCTAGTGTATCAGCTGTAAACAAAACTACTTTTTCGGTACGAATGTTGAGCCATGTCCACTATAAAGTCATGTATTTCAGAACCTGTATGATAGAATTGTACGGGATTAGATTTGTGCCAAACATATTGAACGTAACTTTTTGAGGAACAAACAAAAATGAAAGAAAGAAAAGAAAGAAAAAAACTCTCTTAAACTGAAAACAGTTAACTCATTGTCAAAAATTTAACATGGTCTTCGAATAAACAGCTTTCTTCATTTTCGCTCATCAGAGTTTATGAACGCGCTACCAAAGTTTTCGTTTATGCTCCGCAAGTTTATGTTCGCCATTCTGGCACAAATCTCATGTGTGGGTGGGGCTTAACAGCGATTTATTCTCATTGTCTAGCGAGATTTGGATCGACAGCTCGAGTGTCCAGCTGTGGAGGAGGAAGAAGAGGATGACATCAATGATGGCGACGGCGCTCCATGCCGCTCCTGAGAGCTTATCTCGAAAAAAAATTGTCACACAAGACTACCCAAACCTCAAATATTAATTAGGAACGAATATACTGACTAAGTCATTTCCACTACAGAGTTCAAACGCTATAACTATGCAGAGAACCGCATCCAGAACGCTCTCCAAAATTCGTTACACTGAAGTCTCGTCTCTATTTCTGGTGAAGGAGCTGTTCATCCATATTTCACTAGAAAATGAGAGTAAACCAGCATTAAGCCCCGCCCACACGTGAGATTTGTGCCAGAATGGCGAACTTTGAACTTTGACAGTGTAAACGAAAACTCACGCAGTGCATTCATAAACCGTGATTAGCAAAGCTTAGAAAACTGTAGAAAACAAAGAATGCTGTTTATTTGAAGTTTCAGAGTGATTTTCTAATTTCTCATTGTTTTTGTTTGTTTGTTTCTTGAAAAGTTACTTTCAATACATTTGGGACAAATCTAATCCCACAGAAATGTTACTTCATCAATATATTGATGTTTCATTAATATAGGGGTATAGTTGTCCTTAATAGTGACGTAAATGCTACTTGCTAATTCTGCTTATTAGGAATGCTAATAGAAATTAGCTAAGAGAAATTGCTTAGAAATGCTCATTTGTACTCGCACCATGCTACTGGTAGTGCAGCTTCTCATAATCTTCCTGTAATTGCATATTAAAATAGTGAAATATTGAAAAATAATTCAAATAGTAAAATAGTGAAAATCCAAATTTCTAACACTAATAGAAATATCCTTGTGTGAATGATTAATTTAATTATATTAATCTTTTAATATAACCTTTTATTTTATTTTTTTAAAACACACATCTTTGAAGGCAATTGTGAACAGTTCATGAGATTAACGCACCTGGTGTATAAATTATACGGGTATTATTCACATGTTTAATTTTCTAATTCCAGTCTCTCTATACAGTACAATTAATGGTTTGTAAATAATTCTTTGCTAACAATTCACTGTGAATTTTAATCTGACAAGTCCAAATAGACACACACACACACACACACACACACACACACACTACAGCGTTGTATGTGTCACACAATTATTACATACCTTTTTCACATCTGAATCGGTGATTAAGCTGAACACAGAGACTCGTAGTATGTTCAACTAAAGCCAGAGGATGTCTGGGGTTTGGGGCTTATTTTTATCCCTTTTTGCCCCCGTAAGTACAAAATGAGTTACCTGATAGTGTGGGCATGTGCCGAGCCAGGGCACTTAACACCCCTCGGCTATATTTGCCCCACTTTCTCTCTCAATCAGGATTGGGAAACATCCACAAGAAGACCCACCAGACTTGTTTTGCTTTTAACATCATCCCTGTGATGAAATATCAAGTCTCTGGGATCACTCTTGAGTCTGGTGTGTAAGAGCAGGAACTATTCTGATTGGCTGAGAAGGTGCTGATGAATTTTCTGTAACAGACAGTCGGACAGCTGCAAATCACAGGCGTATATTAACGCGCTCTTTTGAATGCGTTACCGTTTCTATAGCAACAGTGCGTTCACAGGGACGTTTACGGCGTAGACGCTTCCATGAACTCGTTTAAAAAACGTCTGTAATCGTCGATATGCTGAAGTTTTCTGTAAGGAGAGGTTTATTTAACATTTATGGAAGGAGTCTCCAGTGTCAGAGCTTCATAAAGCTGTAACATGCGTGCAAGTTTTCTGACATCGTCAGGACAGAGGAGTTTACAGAGGAGCTGTGGTTTTTCAGTCACATGATAAAAAGAGAAGCTGCTTTGTTTTATTGTCTTTAAATTAAACCTAATATTAAATGTAAAATTAGTATTTGGATGAATGTTATGCATAGTCGATATCTCATTCCTATTTGGATGCATTTCAGAGCTTAGAACATATGTAACATGTAAATGAGTGTAGCATAATAAACGTAATTCTGTAAATCCGTGTTATAAACAAATGAAAGTGATGGTTTTAAGCGAGTCTGGGATCTGAGGGTCGGAGTGTGTACTTCACCTTTTAACCTCAGCTTAAATTTGAGGTTCGGTTTAAAATAAAACAGATGTTTATTAGCCAGCACACACACACACACACTGATAACTGCTCCTGATAAATCTGTTCCTATTTCACTTCTGCCTTATCTCTCTCTCACTCTCTCTCTCTCACACACACACACACACACACACACACGCCATGTACTGCGGACACCTGCAGTGTAAGACCTACCATACTCTCTCTCTGTGTGTGTGTGTGTGTGTGTTATTTATGCACCCACAAAACACTGAACCCTTATACATGTGTTGATTTTACGGCCAAATGTAATACACTCACCTAGCACCACGTGTGTGTGTGTGTGTGTGTGTACAGTGGCAGGTGTATCAGCTTTACTACAGCCAGTTAAATTGATCCCCATCTGTGTGTGTGTGTGTGTGTGTGTGTGTGTATTCATGCGGTAATAGTTTATACATCTTTAATGAGCTATTATCTGTAAATTATATAATAGATTAATTGTAATAGTGTTATAACACAATCTAGTTTATAATACACTAATAAACAGTTTAAAACCAATTTAATATAGATATTATGTATGAAATGTTTACTCATAGTACTGATTGTCCTTGTTTTTGTAATAATTGTTTTAAAATAATAATAATGACGGATTTATATTTTGCACCGTTCTAACACTCAACATGAATTTGTGATATGGTGATATCTTTTTATAATTAGAAAAATAATTAATATACATTTTATTTAGGGGCAGTGGTGGCTTAGCGGTTAAGGCTCTGGGTTACTGATCGGAAGGTCGGGGGTTAAAGCCCCAGCACTGCCAAGCTGCCACTGTTGGGCCCTTGAGTAACGCCCTTAACCCTCTCTGCTCCAGGGGCGTCGTATCATGGCTGACTGTCAGCTTCCTGACAGGCTGGGGTATGCGAAGAAAATAATTTCACTGTACTCTACTGTATATGTGATCAATAAAGACTCATTATCATTACAAACTGACTGGAAGCAGCTGATGTAGTGGTAAAATTTTGTATCTCTATAATTGTAAAAAATAATAAGTTACATATTACTTTTGAATAAATAAAAATATTTTCTTAATATAATAAACAGAAAAATCTATTTTTGTAGACATCGTTAAACAGTTTTTTTAAAAAATGTACAGCACTACCGTATCACTGGCAGTTTAAAAACACAGACGCGCTGAAATTTTGACTTAAGGACACTTTTAATGAGTGTGAAAAAGATCAGATTTAGAAAAAAAATCCCAAATACATTACCACAGGATAAATGCATATAGATTTTAGTTTAGCAAACAGATTTTAATTTTGTTACCGTAGCAACGTTATTGTTTCCGGGGTGCATTAATGGAATAGCTCATATTCACATTTTATAATCACATATTTATGAACAGTAGCAGCAAGAAAAATCTTCTCTTACTATTTACCTTCTACTTTCTCTCACGGAGAGAAAACCTGTGCGCTGTGAAGTGTGCGCTCCACTTACAGTCCCATGTGCTGTTCTTTATCTGCATATATTTGTCAATTCCTGAAAAAAAACAGCTTGTACGATGAGCATGCTGGAGGAGAAGGTACACACACACACACACGCATACATGCCCGTGCACACACACATGTCCAGTGACTGATGTATTTTCTATAAAACCCTTTCCACTGAGAAGCTGCTTCAGTCTTAATAATAATAATAATAATAATAATGACAATGATGATGATGATGATGCTGCTCTGGTCATCTGTTCTTCCTCTTCTCCTTCTTGCTCTTGGTGTTCATGGCGCTGTTGGACTGCAATGCAGTGGCGTGACCCGTCATCTTCAGGTGATCAAACAATTTGTTCCTGGTGGTGAATTCAAAATGGCAGATCACACAGCGCAGGTTCACCTCCTTCTGCTGAGAGAGAGAGGGAGGGGGGGGGAGAGAGCATGAGAGAGAGGGAGAGAGAGGGAGAGAGAGAGAGAGAGAGACAGAGAGAGGAGGAGAGAGAGATGAGAAAAGGAAAGAGAGGGAGGAAGGGGAAGAGAGAGAGAAAGTTGAGAAATGTTGGATTTTAGTGTAAAAAAGTACCGCACACACGCACGCACGCACGCACGCACACACCTCTTGGTTGCTGTCGCCAGATCCGTGGGATTTGTTGCTCTTTTTGGGGTCTTTTCCAGCCTTTTTTCCTTTCGTCTTTCCAGAGCTAAAAAAAACCCCAACAAAAACAACTTAGAGGTTAAAATCAGGGTTCTTTCGCATCTGCAGTGTTTATTCCACATGAACAGAACCAGAACCATGATGTGTTCCCTTCCTCGGTGCAGTTCTTTAGTCAGATGGAGAACACACTCGGGTCCGAGAGCGCCTGAGCGATGCGGTCTCCCAGTCCGCTTTTCAGGTTAACTCCAGTTAGAAAGTGATTCAACTCTGAATCGACTCATTTGCAGGAAGTGCTGTGTGTTTTGGGTTGTCTGGGGGATCAGTGTCACACCTTTTATTGGGTTCAGATCCGTCTTTCTTCACTTCCTCTGCAGCCTCCTCGGAGCCGGCCGGGTCCTCCTTGTTATCTCCTGATTGGTTAGGAGGAGTGATGATGTCATCTGTGGAGTCTGGAGCTTGAATCTCAGCTGCTGGCTCTTCTGGAAAGTTCTGTGAGGAAAAAAAAATCTGTGTTTGTGGATGTTTAAACGTGTTTCTCATTTCTACTTTAATCAACAGCCATCAATATTAAAATGTGAGGTTTGAGTTTTTATAGATATTTATACTACAGTTAGTTTCAGCCACAAATCTGATTTTTCATGTGAAATCTGTGGTAAAAGATTCTCACTAAGATCCTGAGATGTAGGAACATACTTACAGTCATGTTTTTCTGCTGTCGCTGCTTCTTCTTCTGTTTCTTCGACAACCTGCAACCAGATATTTTTTTGTGTTAAATTAAACTGAGACATAAAAACCCAGATTGGGTAATGTCACAAAATAAAAGTACTGTTGATTAATTCGTTTTGGAAACTATAGGGATTTGGATTTATTTCATATTAAAGGTGCACCATGTGACTTTATGCTTAAAGGTGCACTATGTGACTTTAGGTTTATATCATATTAAAGGTGCACTATGTGACTTTATGCTTAAAGGTGCACTATGTGACTTTAGGTTTATATCATATTAAAGGTGCATTATGTGACATTATGTATATCATATTAAAGGTGCACTATGTGACTTTATGCTTAAAGGTGCACTATATGACTTAACGTTTATAGCATATTAAAGGTGCACTATGTGACTTTATGCTTAAAGGTGCACTATGTGACTTAACGTTTTATAGCATATTAAAGGTGCACTATGTGACTTTAGCTTTATATTATATTAAAGGTGCATTATGTGACATTATGTATATCATATTAAAGGTGCACTATGTGACTTTATGCTTAAAGGTGCACTATGTGACTTTAGGTTTATATCATATTAAAGGTGCACTATGTGACTTTAGGTTTATAAGTTTATATTGAATTTTAAATATTGATGCCCCAGACAATTAGACACACCACAGTGAATTCAGTACGAAACAGGACACAGGGGTTAATTCTAAGATTAAGTCTATGATTTGTGACTCACTTCTGTCTGGATGAATCCTCCCTCTCCTCATCTTCACCCTCCTTTTCTTCATCCTCCTCTTCCTCGCCGTCTCTCTCTGCCGAATTCAGACTCAGCGACTCTTCCTCCTCTTGAAGCTGCTGCCGGAGCAGAGCCACCATCTCTCTGTGCTTTTTGGACTTCTCGTGGTTCTTCATCCTGAGTCAGGAGAAAAAAATGACAAGTTCCACATGAACAAGAAACCTAAGAACTATAAATAGATTCACTGTTGTATTTTTGTCTCTCAGTGTGGTGTGTCTGTGTGTGTGTGTGTGTGTGTGTGTGTGTGTATGTGTGTGTGTGAGGACAGTTACTAACGCTTTGTCAGTTTTGAAGGATTTATCACAGGCAGGGCAGTAAAGGTCATCATAAAGGTCGTCCAACTCATCAGAGCCATCCACAGCATCTGGTACAGACACATAAAGGAAAAGAAAAACCACCTAAAGCTGTTTATTCATCGAACACACACACCCAAACATGTCCGGCTGTTAATAAACTTTGTAAATTATGAACATTTGGATTTATATTCCATTAAAGGTGCATTATGGGACTTGTAATTGGGACCATTCTATTAAAGGTGCACTATGGGATTTTATGGGTTGTATCATTAAAGTGAGTGAATTAGGTTTATGTCATATTAAAGTTTCAGTATGGAATTTGGAGTTTATTAAAACATAAAGGCTGTTTATATCACATTAAAGGTTCACTCTAGTGATTACTGTTTATATTAAGTTTACTACATTGTATTATTAAGCTCATTACAATGTAAACTCTGAAAGTTTGGTTTTACAACATTAAAAATGTGTCACGGGATTTAACATGATATAAATCTTAAAGGTGCGCTAAAGGATTCTTTGCCTCTAGTGCATAAAGTAAAGTTTCTGAGTTTGTTTTATACATGTATTAGATTATAAAGTTGGAACAGTATTTGTCCAGCTCTAGCGTGTACCCGTCTCCACTCTGTCCTCCTCGAGCTCTTCCTCCGTGTCTCCGAACTCTCGTCCGTACTGAAGCTCCATCTGCTGCAGCTCCTGCTCCAGTCCAGCCATGGCAGACCATTTCTGCTCCTTATATTCCTCCGCCAGCCTGAGAGATGGAGAGATGGAGATTGAGGCATTTAAGTTCGCTTGAAGAGGACTAGACTGCTCTGTTGTAGTGTAACGACAGAGATGCTCACTTAGCCTGCTCCAGTTTCTGCTTCTTCCTCAGCTCCTCCACTTTCTTGGCTTTTTCTGCATTCTGCTCCTCCACCAGTTTCTTGTGAGCCTGCACTCGTTTGTCACGTTTCCGCACGAAGGCCACTAGTTGGCGCACAAGCTCGCTGCGTTCCTTCCTGGCTTTGTCGCGCGTCTTTTTGTTCTCTTTCTCCATGGCTCTCTTCTCCCAGCGGTTCGAGGCCTGCCGAATGTCGTACTCCTCCTTCCACGCAAAGTTTTTCCGTGTGCAGAAACTCTGCCAGCAGCCATAGAACAAGTGCACCACCTGCACCACATTACAGGTGCACTTATAAAAGTGCACTTATGGGTGGGTTTTTTTTTTTGTTGTTGTTTTTTAAATAGGTATTAGATTAAAGGTACAGTATGGGATTTTGTTAATGTATCACATTACATTGTACATCAGGTACATTGTACATCAGGTACATTGTATTTACATGCAATGTATTTAAATCCCATCCATCAGCGCCTGTTTGAACGCTGACTACGTAAAAGTTCACCAGCTGAAATTCATTAACCAGTACGATACCAGTGCTGCTGTCTCCATGGCAAATCCTCAAGCAACATAATTTAAACGAGCAGCACTAAAACGAAGACGTGGAGTGGGTGGAGTTTTAAGATTAAAATCAAAGTAAAACAAGCTTTCTTGACAACATATATACACACTTAACTCAAATCCATGTACGAGCAGCCGTAGAGCAAACACATGAGATGTATAGGGGTAAAAAAAAAATGTTTTAAACACCAACACGAACGCTAAACAATGGCACAGTGTCACTTAGTGCAGTTGGTTACCGTAGCATAGTCACTCTGAGAGTCTCCGAATGTGGGAAAATCATCACAGTCATCATCCTCGTCTTTACCGTGCTCAAGTTCCTCCTTTGCGATGGACTCAAACAGGTTCCTGTACACCGTGTAGAAGCCCTGCAGGTTTCAGGTTCCAAGTGAGATTCAATAATGAGAAATTTGACTTGGACACAAATTATGAAGTGGAGAGAAAAAAAGGCAAAAGTTGAGTAAAAAGACATGAATGTGTTGTTTTATATCAAGGTATTTCTAAAAACAATTTTTCAATTAATTCTAACAACTTTCTGTTCTGTTACTACACTCTAAAAAAATTTTTTTAAAAACATCAGAGCAGCACTGACTGAAGACCAGCTGCAGGGTAATTACGCGCTTTTGCTGACCCCTAGTGGCTGACAGTGGTACCGCAGTACTGTAGCAGTAACGTCTCTGCATGGGGTCCTCATCACTTCTTCCTTCTGTTTGGCTCACTCACCTGCTCGTCATCTCCATAACCTGAGTAACAGGTTACAGTGAAGTACTGCACGAGATCGAGGCTGTCATCCTGGTACTCTCCACTGACTCCGCCCTTCAAGAGCGCCTCCCGGTGGTTATCATACCTGTAAAGAAAAAGAGTCTGTTAGGAAATAAATGAATACCTGAACTTATAATAATCTTCTACACTCTGCTTTCACGTTCAACAGCTTCTCTTTTTTGTGTTTTCAGGTCTGCTTTGGGGGTTCTGTTTCATCAAAGGTGTCCTATAGAATTTTCTGGTTCATTTTATATTAAAGGTGCACTGTGGGATTTTGGGTTTGTATTACCTTAAAGGAGCAATAAGGGACTTTCAGTTAATGCTATATTAAAATATTTAAGGTTTGTTACATGTTAAAGGTGCACTAGTGGATTTTCGGTTTGTAATATTTAAAAAAAAAAAACAGATATGTGAAATTATACACACGCTACAAAAGTGTAAGGTTGAAATAAAGTTTGAATTGCATTCTTGAATCAAATTTCCATTTTATTTATTTATGCTTTGCTGAAAAGTTGCAGCACCAATTCTAGCATCAATTTTACAACTCATTGTGAAGCACGTTATTACGCGTATCTTAATGTGTGTTCTGAAGCGTGACATTAAAACGGTGCTCACCAGGCTCTTTCCTGTGGGTCACTGAGAACATCATACGCTGCCTGGATCAGTTTAAACTGCTCCGCTGCCTCCTCTGGGTTCTCCAGGTTCTTATCTGAAATCAGCAAATCATGTTATTGCGCTCAAAAAAGCACACCATGACCTGTTACAACATGAGAAAGTCAAAAGTTTGTACACCCGTTGAACAAAATGAAAAGGGAAATGTTAGCCTGTGTGTGCTGGGCTTCACAAATGTTCCTTCGTTTTACTAAGCAGCAGAAATTGTCAAATGGTGCATGGTACGATATTAATAGTGAAAAATTAAATAAAATGATCTCAGCTCAAAAGTTTTCATCTCCCTTTTTCAATGTAGCATAAGGACGTAATAAACACTGTGTTTGTATGTGTGTGTGTGTGTGTGTGTGTTGCTGTTACAGTAAAATACTGAGTGACACAGGGTGTTGATACTTTCATACTAACTATGAAACAATATGTCATAATTTTTATCCATTTATAGTTACATTTAATGGCGTGGAACGTCCACGATACAATACAAGCTAATCCCTGTTCTAATTAAAGTTATAGCAACTATAAACAATCGTTTCCTCAGCAGTCTCTCTCTCTCTCAAAGTTAATAAGACAAAAAAACAGCTTGCCATGTTAATGAGAAACCGCAAAGTATAATCTCCTTTGTCCTGAAGAAGTTACAGCTTTACATCTGACTGTTACAAAGCACTGACACTGCAGACTCCTTCCACAGATTTGAACTAAACTTTAAGGTCTCCTCTCAGAGAAAATTCACAATATCAACAATCATACACGGTTTTTTTTTTATCTGTTTATGTTCAGTGACTACGTTACAAATCCTATGATTGGGGAATGAGTTTCTACTATAGAACATGAGATAGATCATGTATAAGAATTGGCGCATTAATAGGAATGAGACACACAGGAGCACTTTGACCTACCTGGGTGCCATTTGAGAGCTAATTTTCTGTAGACCTTCTTCAGCTCATCGTCTCCAGCGTCCCTTTTCACACCCAGCACCTCGTAATGACACTTCATTCCGGAGATCGAGGTAATAGATCTCTAATGGTGAAATATCTGTGCAAATCAGATTAGATCAGATCAAATCAGATCAAATCAAATCAAATCAAATCAAATCAAAACAGGCAGCGACTCCGGTTAGACAGACTCGCTTAATTTCAGAACCAGAATTTTGGCTTCTTGTAATCAAAAAAAAACGGCAGGCGATAAATAATAAACAATAAATGTTAAAGTACAAGTGCATGTCAATGTTTATTAATTTGAAATAAAACCGGAAACACTTCAGTAAGTGTCACTTTGTAAAGTTTACAATCGTTAACAACCTAATCGCTGCTCATCAGCAATGTGGTACCGGCGTCGCCTGGAGATGACGTCATTACGCAGAAGCGGTTTTGGCGTCAGAGTCAAGACTCTGCCCTGATTGGCTGCTTGTAAATTGTATTTCTATTTCTAGTTAAAACGCTTCTACATGATAAAGTGTCGCTGATTTTGCTAGTACGGACACTGTAAACATAATAAACTCAGCAAAAAAAGATATGCCCCTTTTTCAGGAGATAATTTTGTAAAATCTAGATAAGCTTTACAGATCTTTATTGGAAACGATGTTTTTCAAGCGTGTTCAGTGAACCCTAAACAATTATTGCACATGCACCTGTGGAACAGTCTTTAAGACACTTTCAGTTTATGTCAGTTGTTGAATCGTTTTTATGTTAATACAAATATGTACACATGTTAGGAAATTTTCTGGAAATAAAAGCAGTTGAATTTCATAGGACGTTTCTTTGTTTTTTGCTGAGTTTATGATAATAATTGCTTTTATAATTAATTTGACGTCATTGATAATGCAATCTTGTAATTATTACATTTGAAGAAAAAATAATTTAATAAAAATAGAACATATTTAGCAGAGGATGGTTTCGATCCATCGACCTCTGGGTTATGGGCCCAGCACGCTTCCGCTGCGCCACTCTGCTGTGAGTTGGTTGCAGAGAAACTCTCACAGGATGTACAGTATTGATCCTATCAAAGACTATATAATACAGAAATGTCTAGATAAATTAATATACTTTTCAGTAGGTTGACATTTCTGTATTATAAATTCATAATTCTAATATGTTGGGATACTGGATTTTTTATTTCCATTACATATAAGCTGTAATCATCAAGATTAAAAAAAAAAGGCTTGAAATATTTCACTTTATGTGTAATGAATCTAGAATATATGAAAGTTCCACTTTTTGAATTAAATTACAGTGGGAAAATGCACTTTTCCATTTCTATTTTTTTAGATGCACCTGTATTTTCTTCACCACATTCTGCAGAGGGACTATGGAGAGCATCCTGAGCAGCTGCATCACTGCCTAGTTTAGAAACTGCATCGTAACGCCATGTAAAAGATAGTGAGAATAGCTGAGTAGATCATCAGGGTCTCTCTATCCTCCATCGCAGACGTTTAAACCACAGTTCATCTGCAAATCCACCAGTATTATGGCTGAAACCCACACCCCTCACGCCCTCTTCACCCTCCTGCCGTCTGGAAAGCATATGGACCCTCATGGCCAGTTTCTTCCACAAAGCCATCAGACTAAAGATAGAAAATTCTTAGCAGAGGATGGTTTCGATCCATCGACCTCTGGGTTATGGGCCCAGCACGCTTCCGCTGCGCCACTCTGCTGCGCGGGAACACAAATAACAAAATACTGAATTTAAAGAACCACAATACAACAGTTATGAAAATAAATATATTTTATTTTCTATACGTTGTTCATATGGTTTACTTCGACATCTAAGATATATTATGCTTTGCTGTGACGTATTTATTTAAGGCGTATACATTTTAAGATTGCATATATTTATGCGGTAACAAAAGGACAGATGATTATACAGTGAGAGAAAGATTATTCAGTTTATACCTAGGGGGCAGTATACAGCTGTAGTCAATGGAGATTATGTTTAAAATGTTGTTTCTCCAAAATCATACAGTGGAATTCAAGTTTTTGATTTTTTCTGAAGGTGTAATAGTAAGAGGGGAAAAATGCAACTCTTACTATCCTTGCCTGTTACACAAATCTTCCCCTTTAGTAAAGAGGAAAAAAAGACAGAGAGAGAGAGAGAGAGCCTAAGTGGCTTTACGTTGTAAAGTACACTATAAGAAATTCATTTTCTTATTTAACGGCATCTTCAACATCTTCCCAGGTTGTGTCATCACTGTCTGACTGACATCTTCAATTTCTTTTCCCCAGGACAGGACAGGTCAGAAATCCTGAGCGCAGGACAAGAAACACCAGAAGGATTCGTCTTTCGGTGATACTTCAACTTGGATGCAAATAACCAGGCAAAACTTAGGCCTAGTCCACACTAACATAGGTATATTTGAAAATACATCTTTTCTAATCCCTTTTGCCTTTCTGTTCACACTAAAAGTACATTTTTGACCACCGACAATCTACTCTTTTCACTGAATAGCTCCAGTCGATTCAGGTCACCAATAAGAGCCGATCGGCTCGAAAAGAATCGAAAGAATCAATTCTTTCGACTACCCAAGTTGATGAAAAGAAAGAACTGCAAACATGACAGGAACCATGGACTGAAGCTCTCAAGGTAAACAACCAGACACTGGTTGTAAAGCTAGATACAGATTGTAATGCCACACCTCTAAGAGATCTGGATGCTCTGAAGCTTGACAGAAATGATGCAAACAAGTGACGTATTGAGGCCAAAATATCGCCATTACAAAGGCCAAGAATGCCAATACAAAGACAAGTATTACACTCTGGGATTTCAAGTCATCGAGCAAAATGCATGTGCAATTCTGGGCAGAGAATGGTGCAACATCTTGGGTTTAATAAGAAGGATTTATGAAATAAAAGAAAACACAGCAACAAACATTCAGAGTCAATTTGAGGATTTATTCACAGGACTGGGTTGTCTTTCTGGAGTCCACCACATTCAGATCAATCCTGAGGTCACGCCAGTGATTCATGCTCCCAGGAACGTGCTAGTGGCCCTGAAAAAAATTATGTTGAAAAAGAAATGAAATGAATGGAAAAATTGGGTGCCATCAAAAAACAAACCGAGCCCACAGAACGGGTAAATAGCATGGGGACAATTGTAAAAACCCAACAAGAAGATTAGGATCTGCATAGACCCTCAAGATCCAAACAAAGCAATAAGAAGGGAACACTATGCTCTCAAATCAATCAAGGAAGTTGTTGCAGAAATGCAGAGCGATAAAAGATATGAAAGGTATTTTCAGTGATAGATACCAATCGAGGATTTTGGCCAATTCGGTTGGATGATGACTGATCTAACCTTTGTACATTTAACATGCCTTTAAGGAGGTACAGTTTGACAAGGTTTCCACTTGGCATTTCATTGACTCCAGAAGTGTTTCAAAGGTGCTTATTCCAGCATCTGGATGGACTGGAAGGAGTAATTAATGTAACAGATTATATTCTTGTGTGAGAAGATAAAAACTCACATGACAGAAGACTGAGAAAGCTGTCAGGAAGATTGAGAAGCATAAACCTGAAACTGAACAAAGACAAATGTATATCTCAAGCTATACTTGAGATGCCTGAGCCACAGGACAAAACCACGCTACAGAGGTTCTTAGGCATGTTACAGTACTTGGCAAAGTTCATCCCAAATCCCTCATAAGTGACTGCAGCACTGTGGAAGCTTCTGGAAGGACAAACACACTGGCATTAGGAAAGTGAACAGAAAAATAGTTTCAATCACCTGAAAGTGCTAGTGAGCACAGCACCAGTGTTGAAATATTATGGTGTGAACAAGCCAGTTATCCTGTCAGTAGATGCCAGTTCACAAGGTCTAGGAACAGTGATCCTTCAAGAGGGACAACCAGTAGCCTATGGCTCAAGAGCACCAGACTGAACAAAATTATGTGCAAATTGAGAAAGAGTTGTTGGCAATTGTGCACAGATGTAAGAATTTTCACCAATACCTGTGTGGATGCCGAGTTCAGGTTGAGTCAGACCACAAGCAATTGGAGACAATATTCAAGAAGTCCCTCCAGAAAGCTCCATACAGATTTTATGGAGGGGGTTATACTGTGTCAAATGACTTCAATTCAGATGCTTCGCTGCATGAAGCAATACCCAATCATGAAAACAGAGTACTGAGCATTACTCAGCTAAACTACCATGGGATCTACACTACATTGTCCAAATCTTTAAGATAAATAAATAAATAAATAAATAATAATAACAATAATCAGCTCTACTGTTTTGCGAATCGGCTTCCCAGGGTTCATCTAAAAGGTTAATTTCAAAGAGTCGACTCACTTGTGAACACCACCAATAAAGATGAGTCTTTTCAGACCAAGTCAGATTTACCGACTCCCGAACAGCTCACCTCTATTATTTTTCCTCTTAACTATTCACTGAAGTCACACATTCTTACCAAATATCAGACACACAAACACACCACTGATTACCATGAACTCAAAGAATGAGGAGAATATTCAACAATATTTATTTTTGCAATAAACAAGCATATAAAAAGTTGTTTCAGTGTAGCTTTTTAAATAGTGGTGATGTGAAATGTTTTCAAATACAAACGTTTAAACACAAACCCACAAATCCTCCAGCAAAAGCACTTTAACCCGAGCAGAAGCAGATCACATTCACATATTGCACTTTTCTGGAGAAACGAATGAACACCGAATATTTCTGAAATGCTGAAAACTGGCTACATGTTCATCACAATTACACAGAATTAATTTGACTTCCTATCTTGCCTGGAAAAACTGAAAAAAGCAAAGCTGAAGTAAATCACTGTACTTTTAAAAGCTCCACAAACCTCACTTTATTGAAGGAAACACTTTAAAAATAGGATTTATTGTTTCAAGTAAAACAGGTACATTTTCATAATTCTAAACAATTAGATATTTACAGGAAGGAAGGAAGGAAGGAAGGAGAGAGAAAATGAAGCCAGGAGAGGAAAATGTGACATGCACACGAGAGGCAGCAAGGCTCAGGAATTCCTGCCGTTTCTCAGCGTCTCTAATCCATAGTTTGTGTTTGAGCTGCACAACGTGCTCATGGAGACTCTTCAGCGGTTCGAGTGAAACTACTCGGCTTCTTGGTGGAGTTTTCCGCCACCCAGTGATGGGTCAGGACTCCCTGGATAGGAAGTCGATGCATTGGGTTGTGTTTCAAAAGCCTGTTGATCAGATCTCTAGCACCTTCGCTCACGTGGGAAGGATAAGTGAACTCGACCTGCAAAAAAGGGACAAATATTAATTTTATATATGTGTATATATATATATATATATATATATATATATATATATATATATATATATATATATATATGTGAATGAGAGAGAGAGAGCTCACACACGAGTGAACAGTGAGAAGTGTGAAAGAGGGAAAAGAAAAAAAAAAAATGTTCACAAATTATAAGACGCCGATATAAAACTGCAGGAATATTTGGATTTATAAACAACCAGCTGAAATGTAAAATAAGGGATAAAAAGAACAGAGTGGAGTTCCTGTGACCACACCAAAGTGGTTTTATTCCTTTTAAACAACAGAAATTCACCAATGACTATAATTTTTTAAAAATCATACTCCTCCTTTTATAGCTGCATTTACATCTTATGAAACGTCTGCAAAACATGTTAGTTCCTGTTCTCACTTATGTTACAGCAGCTATGAACAGTCGCTTCCTCACCAGCCCTTTCTTTATTCTCTCTCGAAGTTAATAAAATAAATAATACATTTTTAAAAAAGTCAGAATTTTTTTTTTTACAAAAGCGTCGACACTGGAGACGCCATCCATAAAACGTTACATAAACAATCATCTCCTTACAGAAAGTGTCAAACAGTTAAAAAAAAAAAAAAAAAACCCAATCAGACCGAGCATTCAATGCCGCTGTGTTAAGAAAATTCAGTCAAACACCTTCTGACCAATCAGAATTCAGAACTAAAATGACAGACGGTCTCGAATGCAGTCTGCTGATGATCAGAGGAGGAATCAGTGTTATTTTACACATCTGCTTAATTTCCTAGGGCATGTATCATTATAGTATCCAAGGTTACTAGAGTTAACAATTCTTAATCATTTGTACACAAGCAGGCATCACCAACAACACTTAGAGGAAGATCATCCAGCATTTGGGTCGCGATTTCGTGCCAACCGATTTCGCCCGGCGAATCGGTCCTTGCGCTTACCCTGGATATTTTCCGGTACGTTTCTTCGTGGCTCTTCGTCTCGAAAGGAGGATTCCCGACCAGGAACTCGTAACAGAGAACTCCCAGACTCCAGAGGTCCACTTTTTCGTCATGGGTTTTGCCCTCGATCATCTCTGGAGGAAGGTAGTCCAGCGTGCCGCATAGTGTGGACCTCCTTTGGATTAAATAACACACAACATCATAAGAATTAAGCCATAGAATTATAAAGTCTCGCTTTTATAACATGTAATTAAACCATTAAACCAACAAGGATTTGACCTGAAATTAAGGAAATGCAATCTGCTGTGCAACATGATCAGTCTCTCCAGTGTTTTTACACTATGTGCACATGCCATGATCTCTCGAATAAATAAAAACACACCTTGAGGACGGCGTGTGGACAGACCACCCGAAATCTGCAATCTTCAGCTCCCCGTTTGCTCCCAATAACAGATTCTCAGGTTTAATGTCTCTGTGGATGACTTTCTTTGAATGGCAGTAGTACAAAGCATCGGCTAGCTCCATTATATACTGCAAAAACGTAAAACACAAAATAAACCAATTTCTCAAAGAATAATGCGAAAATGCAACAGTTTAGTTCAAATAATATGACGGTGAGCCACGTTTTGTTATTTCGCCCCACTCTAACCTTAGCTTGAAAACAAAAGTATATGCAACTAATGTGCCAAAAGTTTTTCCAATTATAAACAACTATTAAAAGAAATCAGAAGGCCTTTACAATTCAGTTTAATTTGTATAGTGCTTTAAATCTACCTCCAGATTTCTGTAAAGCTGCTTTATGGCACTTATTGTGTAAAAGATTAAAAACTCCCTGAGACAACATCAAAGAGGAAGTAGATTTCTGAGTAACACTAGATAATGGGATTATAAATAGTTACAGCAAACAGGTATAGAAGAGTAAAGACAAACAGTACCAAGTGTGTTTACAGAATGTTCAGCATGAGCAGCAAAAAACATGTAGAGGTGGAATTAAGGCTGGGCAATATAATCGATACAATATCGATATTGTGATAAACGATTACGTGATACACTTTTGCAAGAAATCGAAAAAAAATCAATTGCTAAAAAGTAAACAGCACCAAGCGGAAGCTGTTGATTTGCCGAAAATAACTTGAAAAGTATCGTCAAATTCGGTTTAACGTTTTCTTTATTTTACTACTGTTTCGTGGACAGTTTGTGAGCCAGATTACATATCATGATGCACATCGTGTACCATAGAAACATCAACAAGTATTGCAATATGATATGTGTCATAATCACCCATCCCTAGGTGGAACCACTGCTTAAGTTTACGCTTGAATACCAAGCGCTCGCCCGGGTCTTATACAATATCTGCGTTCTCGGTGTGGCTCGTAGCGCTGATCATGTTCCGTCTCCTCAGCATGAAGGTGAAACTACAGAGCACAAAGAGACGACCTGATCGGCAGGCAAAACGTACGTTATCCCCCGCCCCACCCCCAGCAAGAGAACGGACTAACGCTGTTTTAAAAGTCGTTTTCATAAAGAATCATTATATATATTATATTATATATATGGAAAGTATACAGAAACTAGGCTGAAACCTGTGCATCGGCTTTTGGCAAGTGCAAAACCTTACACTGTACAACTTCAAACAAGGACATTAAAATCCCAAACAGTGTGGCATCAGTGAAAAATTCCCTTGAGCCTCAAATAGTTTCACAGAGCTTGCGAATCATCATCAGAAATAAAATATTCTCTTATTATATAGTTTCCTCCTCAGGTTATAACATTATATCCATCACGCTGCACCAGTCGATTATATAAAAACCTGCTCGTCTGCCTTTTGTTCATCAGAATGAATTGTAAAAAAAAAGAAAATTGCTCGCTATTCACTTGGGCGTCGCCCATCGTCGTATTTTTAACTGAAAGCTGGTACGCGATGTGCTGTCACAAAACCACGCAGAGGGAAAAACAAAGGGAAATTAAAATCACAGGACATGGTGTCAGCACAAGCATTCGTTTCATTGTGGATTTTAAAATAGTTTTGCTTTGAAAGAACTTGCACTGCACGTTTGACAGAACACACAAGTCAACGGGAATTACCGCTCGGATTACAATAAACACGTAGCACAAAACGTTCTTCAAAACAGGAATTACGTGAAATACTTTTCATTTTAATCTAATCCTGACCACTATTGCTCCTTTACACCTCCTGAATTCAGGATTCTGATCGTTCACAAGAATGTGCACTTTCTAATGTGTTAGTTATCTGTATCTATAGGCCTTGACGGGTCATGAATGGATTTATTTTTTAAGTGAGGTGTAACCAAAGACATGAGGTTTTCTGATGTTATAAAGCATTAACATGTAACAAATGAAGGGATAAAAATGAAAAGAAATAAAAGAACGTTATATATATATATATATATATATATATATATATATATATATATATAAAAAATTATAAAAAAAAACCAAACTTATGCAGTCTTGTCATTTTAATAAACAAACACATGATGGTGTTCTCACCGTGGCGCTGCGCTGATCATCGAACATCCTGCAGCGCTGCAGTTCTCCGTACAGCTCGCCTTTAGGAGCGAACTCCAGGATGAGGTAGACGCGCGCGGAGTCATGGAAGTAACCGTACAGGCGCAGGATGTTGGGATGCCTGTGAGGTCACGGGTGAGAAAAAGGACCTGTAGCTCACGCACTCCATCAGCAGATTGCGTTGCAAAGAATTCACAAATCACACACACCTGAGATGCGACTGGATCTCCACCTCTCTCCTCAGCTGGTGCTCCACGCCGGCTTTCTCCAGCTGCTTTTTAAAAAGCACCTTCAGGGCCAGGATGAACTTTGTCTGTCGCTCTCTGGCCAAGTATACGCTTCCGAACTTGCCCTTCCCGAGAGCCCTGCCGATGTCGAAGTTCTCCAGACTCCACGGCTTCCTGAAGCACAAGGGGTGGGGGGAGGGGTGGAAGAGGACTGTCAAATCAAGACGCTCTGAGGGCATGAGGTCCATGTCTTTGGGTTAAACAGCTGGTTCGTTCGAAATGATCGTAAATGTGCCGTTTAATAGTCAACGATTTAAATCTTTATTATACGGTCGTGTATAACTGATTTTAAACACCAAAATTCCTCTTTACCCCCCCCAAAAAAAACTCATTAGCATCCGAGAGCGTACTACTTTTGGAAAACATTTAGAATTGAGAAATACGGCTTTTTCCATGAACGATCCTGCTTTAAAAAATAAAAAATAAATAAATAAATAAATAAATAAATAAATAAATAACCCCACTCATGAGGGACGTCAGATGGGTTCATTTAAAACCACGAACCCATCAGGCTGCGAGCAAAAAACAAGCCACGTATATTCCGCCATATTAACGAAAGTGTGTACACTGCCTGTAAAGTGCAAAGCACTTCCCTGACACAGCTCATTTGCATTTAGCGAAACCCACAAAACTCCATAAAAAGGTCAAGTGCACAGGCAGCCGGGAGTACGAAATGAACTATCAGGGTAAAGGCTGAAAAACCAGAAGAAGCGGAAGTTATTTTGATTTGCTAAAAATATTAAACAAATAACAATAAACAAATGCTAAACCTTGCGTCAGCTGTTTGTTTTTTTGGATTTCACTAAACGTTCTCAGTGGTGCTCTTGATCGCTGAAACAGTGAACTAGCATGAGGATGCATTTTGGTTACACTCGCCAAAGCTCTTCTACAAGTTGCTCTGGATAAGGGATGTCTCCTAAACGCTGCAATTTAAAAAATAAACAACGTAAACGCAACAGTATATTCCAGATATAAAAGTGCTGTAATCCATGCACATTATGTGATTAAGTAGGTCTTTACGTTCGTAAGTGTTTAGTGTTCTGATGCATAAATTTACACGAGTAAGATACAGACGTTTTTCCCACATTGACAGGATGTCCACGAAAACCAGATTTCTTGGGTAAACCCTCACACGAACGATAGCGTGATAAACAAGGCCTAGTGTGTGTATTTTTTGGGATGCACGACTTACTTCTCAGCGTTGGTCGTTCCATTGGTAGGTTTAGCTGAAGAAAGAACAAAAAAAAATTAAACACATTTCAAAACACACAGAGCATCTTACAATAAGCAGAAATAAAGTGCTTACGGTTAGGCTTGTCCTGCTTGTGCTCTGTGAATTTAACACACTCTGTGGCGGTGTGAGCGGGTTTGGGCTGACTCTGTGCTGGTTGTGGTTTGAGTTGAGTCTGAGTAGGGTTAACGTTCTGCTCTCCACCGCACGAGCTTTTCTGTTCACTCCGAGGCCGCTGGACACGCTGCGGGCCCTGAGAAACGCAGAGGACGGATGTTTGGCTCGGGGTCGGTGCCGGTTTGTGGCAGCCCTGCATCACTGGAACCCTCTTCGGCAAGTTGCTTAAACCCTGGAAGCAGGGGAAAGTTAAAAAAAAAAAAACGAATGTAAAATAAAAAAAGGAACAAACAGTCACAAAAAGACAACGTGTAGAGGTCAGCATTCAAGCTACAAGTCACTTGCAGTGCATAAACGTTTACCAAGCTGTCATGAACAGGAGGAATTAGATCACAACACCTCCTGGGTGAATTATGTTTCTAACCAACTCCAGTTCCTTAGAAATAACAAACGAACGTTACAGAGATTAAAACAAAAGCAAAGCTGCCAGGTATATTGATACTGAGGCTAAATCAACAACACACTGTACACATTCCTCAGGTGCAGGATTTCACATCACATGATGCTGACATTTCATCATGGGTCACCTTTATTAAAACACAATCAAGCAAACCGTGCCACAACACTGAAAGCTCATTACGATTTATACAAGCTCTACCCGAGATATGAAATTAAACAAGGTATCCCTCCCTCTCTTTTTTTTACCTTTTCACTGTCTGCTTTCTGAATCATCAGGTCCTTGGATGATCTGATCCTAGCAGCAGGATCCATACCCTAAACAGAGGCAGAGGAGCACACGGTGAGGAAATGCAACACTGAACCATCAACACAAAACAACTTGCAACACAATTTTTATTATTCTGTTTTTTTACATTATTGGCACACAAAGAGAAAGTGTTTTTGCATGCAGCATCCAAGCTAGGTCTGGGATTTACCTTAGAAGCCTGGCATTATATCCGAAATATCGCATAAATCATCAGCGAATAAAGCACTGCTTCCATCCCACGCGTTAAGAGAACAAAATAGTCACTTCAGGGGAAACTGCCACAAACTAACAATACAAAATGGCCATTTTTGCAACCGGGGAAGCAATCATGGAGAAATTTAAAAAAGGGAGCATTGATTTTTGCAGTATCGAGTTATCCTGTTCTTTACAACACAACTTTGAAAGATTATAAAAACAGCTCGCGTGAAGCAGCGGAAGTTGACAGATGAGGTCATATCCAGTTTCCACCCATATTTGATGTGGCGTCAGACAAAAAACACATGTTTAAAGCCTAGTGTGATCAAGGTTTTATCCCAAATAAATTAAAAAAAAAAAAAATCTCAATTGAGCACATGCAATTTTTATGCAAGATTTTATTTGCATCTGCAATCCCCATACAACATTGTGGGGTTTTTTTGCGATATCACAAAATTCGCATAAAAATATGCAGATGGAGAAACAGCTAACGTAGCACGACCCTCTGAATGACAGGGCGCATGAATACAACCCTGTTATTCGCCTTACGGCCGGAACTACTTCTGCCCAAACACGATGGAGAAGCACCCTGATATAACGTGCTCAGTCACCAATACTTAACCGTTTCATCTTCTTTTATATCTAAAACACTATATTTAGAAACTCCATTCAGTGTAATAATAGTAAACATCATTTATTATTAGTGAAATCGACACATTACTTACATTTAGGGTCATTAGTTAGAAAGTTTTATAGTTCTAGGCATTTATTACTGAAAACACTTCTCAATAATTGTCCTTTAGCTAGTTAGCTGATTTGCTAGTGCGGTGTAAATTAGCTAGTTATCTAAATTTAAATATTAACGGCGCGTTATATGGGTGGATCACAAACCAAAGAACATTCCCTACATAGGCTCACTAGATATAAACATAAATGAATGGTTATACGCCCTACATATTCCCCACTTCATGTTCAACACGCAGCGGTTTTGACATACAGCCAGTGAGTCATTAGTAGCCAAGAAATCGAATATGTATTTAAATACAAGCAATACGTGGTTAATATCTACAAATAATTTACATTAAATAACAAACTTACAGCGTCTAAAACCTTCTGCAGCACTTCAGGAGACCGTTGAGCCTAAACGCTGTCTTGCTAGCGTGACCGACTAGCTGGCCAAGTTAGCAATCAAGCGAACGCTAACCCCTAAAAGTAACTTCTATATAAAAAATGACTTGTGACAGAAACAATATCTAACGTTGTCTTATATATACATATATATCTATCATTAATTTAAAATATCTATTTGCTATTAAAAGTGTTATTTAACAGATCGACGCCGGACAGCGGAACAAATCGAGTCGCGAATGGAGGACAGGCTGAGCTGTTTAGTTTCAAATATCCCCCTTTTAAAGGCCTTTAACATTGGCACGGCTCTGATTGGTCAGAACGAGTGTCATCCTCGACTCCTATTTGCTGAGAGGGAGTCTAGTCTTCGTGATGACTGGAGCCGCAAGGAAAGTCGGGAAATGCTGAGAGTACATTTTTTAACCTTTGTTGTTGTTATTATTATTATTATTATTATTATTATTATTATCAGTTTAAATCGATTGAATTACTGTACGTAATTTAGTTTTTTGTTTATTTTAAAATATAATATTCTTTGGGGTTTGTTTGTTTGCTTGTTTGTTTTTACAGATGAATATAGTCTTCTTTGGTTCTCTATATAAATACTATACATTACCTAATACCAAACCTTATCCTTAACATATAAATAGATAGATAGATAGATAGATAGATAGATAGATGAATTGCAGTGTCCCTCTTAAAGGAGCATTAGTTAAGATTAGGCCTCTTACAATTAAAGTCCCTATGAAGTGCCTTGAAACACACAGCGTTATTCGATGTACTGACGTAATTTCCACTGAAACAGGAAGTCACGGTGGTTCTTCTTCTTCTTTTTGTTTTAATGGCGGTTGGCAAACCACTAAAGGTGAATTACCGCCACCTACTGGACTGGAGTGTGGGCAGTAGATTGGCAGGAAAAGAAAAACAAACAAGCAAAATAAATAAATAAATAAATAAATAATAATAACAATAATAATAAATTAAAAAAAGAAAATACAATAAAATAAAATAAACAAACTAATAATAATAATAATAATACCAAAACAATAATACATAAATAAAAGAAAAATAAAGAGATAAATAGCTATATAGTAGATATTCCTACTAGATTACTAAAGTCTCTCACTTATCCCAGTATTTTTAAAATAGTTTATTAGGGGGCAGTGCATTTTCCCAGATGTTTTCCCCAGCAAGTTCTCTAGTGTCATGTTTTGTTTTCCAATCTGCATCTCTAGCTCAGTTCTTTCTTCCTCATACCTTTTGCAGTCTAACAGAATGTGTTTTACCGTCTCTTGTGTACTGCAGTGTGTGCAGAGTCCAGTGGGGTGTTTTCCTTTTCTGTTTAATGCTAGATTTAAGCCAGCATGATTTAAGCCAGCATATTCTAAAACGCGTAATTATCATCTCTTCCTTTGGGTTTCTGCCCTGCCTCACGCTCATGCCTACTTGTTTTTGTATGGTATATAGGTGTCATCCGGTGTCAGCTGTGTCCCAGTATTCCTGCCATGTTTTATGCGCGTGTCCCTTTATAATGGTTTTGATCTCTGCTCTACTTAATGGTACTTGTATATCAACTGTTTCATGTTTTATCAATCTTTTTGCCAGTACATCCACAATTTCATTCCCTTCTATCCCTACATGTGCAAGAACCCAAAAGAAGGAAACACTCAGCCCCTTAGCATGAAGTATGAGAAGCAAATTAAGTATTTGGTAAACAATGTCTTGTCTGCATGATGTTTTTGAAGACGGGATGAGGTTTTGCTTGATAGTGCTGATAGACTGTCAGAAGCTATAGCGACATCTTGGCTCTGATGATTTTTTAAAAAACCACTGCAGTGCCAATAGGACTCCTACTAATTCTACAGTGTACACTGATAAATGATCGGTCGCCCTTTTTTGACTGCTACTTCATACCGAGGAATGTCTCTGGCTGTTTTGACCCATCTGTATATATGAGTAATTTATCCTGATATTGGTCCATATCATTTTGAGTTATTATCCCTTGTGGTGCTATTTTAGAATTCTCTTTTAATATTTGTTGTAATCTTGTATCTACAGATGGTTTTATGAATCTCCAGGGTGGTACAGTTGGTATCGCTTACTTGTAGCTGACTGAGACCTGCATTTAAGTCAGGGTGGTATTGAGTATATTGAGTATATACATATTTGGTGGCTCCTCCCCCTTTTAAAATAGCCAATAGTGTTTAGCTTACCTCACAGCCTTCACAGCCTAAGCCGTACTTGACAGTTAGTTCTGTGCAATTTTATAATGCTGTGGGCTGGACACTTCAGATTCTAGAGAGCATTTGATTGGACAGAAAATCTGATGAGAAGCTGAAGTGCAGAATGATGTCATCAAAATTGTTGATCCGTATCAGTGGTGGAGAGAGACTGTAAATTTTCAATGCATGTATCTTCTAAATGCGAATTTTGTCATTGTTTTGGAGCGTGCCAAATCAGACACATATTTAGTGTTTTATGTTTGCTCTTTTTTCACCAGAGCTAGCTTACAAAGAAACTTCACTTCTACATTATCATCTGAATTGCTTCCTGATTTCTGGTATAATTCTACCCTGCACTGAGGGGAAAAATCGAGTTGGATTGTGGCTGTCCAAGATGGCCGCCTCCATAACATATTCCTGAGTTCAGTTACACTGTGAAGTTTACATGTTTTTGGTTTACATATCCATAAGTTTACATATCCATGTTTTTGGATGAAAAAAGTAAATCACTCCATATCCTAAACCACTTAATGACGTGTGTGTGACAACACTGGAAATATTTTGGGTGAAACTTGCTAGCTAGTATGTGTTAGCCTCATAGCGGGGTGGTTGGTATAAATAGGCTAGCAGAGCTATTCTCTCCGGTCTTCAAATGATATCAGTATAAGGTTTCGTTTTTTGGCATCCATTATGTTTATTTGAAAATGTCTTAAGGCTCATTATCTTTTTTTTTTTTAATCTTTTCTGTGGAACTAAGTGTGACTGTAACACAAATGGTTTGTAAGAAAAATACAAAAGAATGTTATGAAGAAGTGACGGTTTTGCCCCGATACCATCGATGTGACCTCGTAATATAATCCATTGCTCAACCCTAATATTTTCACTGCCAGCTAGAGATATTATACATTAAATGTAAGAATTTAAGCTCCACCGCTTAATCTCACGACCAGACGTCACTGCCTCGTAGCTCCAGCAAATAAAGAAAACAAAAGTAATGAAGAAAATGCTAAACATCAAACATGTTTTACATGTTCAAATGCCTACACAAAAAATCTGTAGGCATTTGAAGGACTATGGAACATTCCAGAATTCTTGTTTTTATTGTATTTTGTAGATGTACATGATCGTTATCGTTCATGCTATTCTTATCACAGAGAACGTGAATTTCTATGCTGTGAGTCAGCAAACCGATGCAACCTGTTACCCAAGATGGGCCTAGTGTCAGAAAATGGTCAATGTGATTATTTTATTTAATTTAAAGTAAATATGGCTCAAGGTTCTCACCGTAAAAAACTATATGCAATAAAATGTTAAGCCATCCATCAATCCATTTTCTGTACTGCTTATCCTATACATGGTCGCGGGGAGCCTGGAGCCTATCCCTCAGGGTAAAAGGCGGGGGACACCCTGGACGGGGTGCGAATCCATTGCACACACAATCACATACACATAACGGACAATTTAGAAATGCCAATCAGCCTACAATGCATGTCTTTGGACTGTGGGAGAATACTGGGGTACCCAGAGGAAACGCCTGAAGCACGGGGATAACATGCAAACTTTTTTCAAACCCCAAACCCTGGAGGTTAATCTTTAATCTTATTCCAGTCACATTATGTATATACTTTCTTTAAAAAAAA
Source organism: Ictalurus furcatus (assembly GCF_023375685.1). Lineage (NCBI taxonomy): Eukaryota > Metazoa > Chordata > Actinopteri > Siluriformes > Ictaluridae > Ictalurus > Ictalurus furcatus. The sequence continues at coordinate 8,429,550 of NC_071272.1, forward strand.
AAGTTACACAGGTCAATTTCCATATATATATATATATATATATATATATATATATACATTTGTAAGTCATTTTTAAGTTGCTTTGGATAAAAGCGTCTGCTAAATGAATAATTGTAACACTCATCTTTGTTTTTACTATGAATAAAATATCATCTTTTTAAATACTTCATATAGTTTCATCATGAAACTCATGAAACATCATGTTCTCCTCCACCCTGTTAAGTAAAATTACACAGCAAATTAATTGAATGTAATAATTAAAATATATATATATATATGAATAATTGCTGCAGGTACAGGGTGGTGTGAGTTTCTGTTACCACCCCAAAACTGATTATTTTCCTATAACAGCACATCCTGATGTGTTCATCCCTCGTATACCACAAACATTTTTTAACGATGACAGGTTTAACGAAATAACACTAAACAGCTAGGCTGAGGGTGTGGAAATGTTCTTCTGAAGTGAGATTGATTTAATTATATAATCCATGGAACCTGTTGAAGTCACTTATCCAAACATAAATTCATGATCCTTGGTGGTTGTGTTGAATTTTCACCAGTTCCTCAGTTTTTGGTGTTTCTCCAGCTTTGTGGAATTCCTGGTCATTAGATTTGGTGAATGGGTGTGTGAATGTGTATGTGATTGTGCCCTGCGATGGATTGGCACCCTGTCCAGGGTGTACCCCGTCTCATGCCTGATGCTCCCTGGCATAGGCTCCAGGTTTCCCCGTGACCCTGAAAAGGATTAAGCGGTATAGAAGATGGATGGATGGATAGATTTGGTGACATTTGGTTATGGTTTCTGCATTCAGCTGTTTTTTTTTGGGGGGGGGGGGCAGATTCCAGCATTTATGTTGTTAAGATATCAGGCTATGATAATTGACCAGATCTGAAGATTTAAACTGAAACACATTCGTGGGAAAGTGATGAAATCCGACCAAGGTAATGACAGAAACTGTTACTAAGCAGTGCTTTGGATCGTACCACCTTGTAGGAATCATTTCAGATTGATGGACTTTAATTACAGGTATAATTCCAAGATTGTCAGATTTACATTGCACTTAGGGTTGGATTGTGTTCCTGAAGTGGAATCGTGTGCCAAAGCTGGCAGGAATGTCAGAGCATGATAGAACATGTGATGGAAAATCACGTTTTTGGTAGATTAAAATTCAGTTAAGATTGTGACAGATTAAAACAATAATCATGGCATTGTGTTTGGGATTACTTATTCATTCATTAAAATGTTCTTTCAAAATGTTCTTTCGCTCACACCTTTGTTTTCTATATCTAACAAAACATGTTTAATACTGTTTGGAAAGCAATGCCATTGTGTGTGTGTGTGTTTGTGGGTGTGTGGGTGTGTATGTAGGGGTGTGAGTTTTTTTGATTCATTAAAAAAAAATGAATTAACCTCAATTACTTCAAGAATTCATTATTTAAAACCTTAGCTGCGTGAGAAATCTATGTGAAGAACCGAAATATGAGTATTATGTTCACATAGTTGCCATTCTGTTCGCTTTAAAAAAAAAAATGTTGTTACGAGACGTGCAGAAAGATGTTTAATGCAGTTTAAGCTGGCAAATGAATGTAAAAGTTTGACATAATTGTGTGTGTGTGTGTGTGTGTGTGTGTGTATATGTATGTGTGTTTGTGTGTGTGTGTGTGTGTTTTATAGTGTTGAGACGTGGACTCCACAAGCCCTCTGAAGGTGTGCTGTGGTATCTGGCACCAAGACGTTAGCAGCAGATCCTTTAAGTCCTGTAAGTTGTGAGGTGGGACCTCCGTGGATCGGACTTGTTTGTCCCACAGACGCCCGATCAGATTGAGATCTGGGGAATTCGGAGGCCGAGTCAACACCTTGAACTCTTTGTCATGTTCTTCAAACCATTCCTGAACAGTTTCTGCAGTGTGTCAGGGAGTATTATCCTGCTGAAAGAGGCCACTGCTATTAGGGAATACCGTTACCATGAAGGGGAGTACTCGGTCTGCAGCACTGTTTAGGTAGGTGCGTGTCAAAATGACATCCACATGAACACCAGGACCCAAGGTTTCCCAGCAGAACATTGCCCAGAGCATCACACTTCCTCCACTGGCTCGCCTTCTTCCTATAGCACAGGTGTGTCCAATCTTATCTGCAAAGGGCCACAGGACCACTTTTGGTAGGTACAAACCACTACATACGGGAAACACTGCACAAGACCTGCTGTTTTGGAGATGCTCTGACCCAGTTGTCTAGCCGTCACAATTTGGCTCTTGTCTGTCTTTTTGTTTCCTGCTTGAAATACGTCAACTTCGAGAACTGACTGTTCACTTGCTGCATAATATATCCCATCCCTTGACAGGTGCCACTGTAACGAGATAATCAATGTTTATTCACTTCATGTGTCAGTGGTTTTAATGTTATGGCTGATTGGTGTAGTTATAGTTGTGAGAACAATGTTGCTGGAATATATGGGCACTAAGCATAAGCTAGCAGTGTTTGAGGCTAACAATTCACCTATCTAGCACATAAGCACTCAGAGTTTTATATACGCAATATGAAAACAGAATGACAGTCGAAATGAGACTAAATCCATCCGGAACATCAACATTTCCCACAGATGTGTTGGTAAATTACTAATAAAGGGTTCCATATGACTAAAATGACAGTGTAATTAAACTTAGCGTAAATCGCTAAAAGAACCGCTGCCATGTTGAGAAACAATACATTGTCTCTGAATATTTGACTTCTGAAAAGGACTCTTCAGCATTATGTAATAAAAAAACAGTAGTGTTTTTCGGAAATAATGTTTTACAAAACAGGGGTTTTTATGACTATGAAATAAAGACAATTCCATCTGGTGAGTGTTTCTGATCACGATAATTTAACGACGTGTATTTATCCACCAATGTTTGCAATTCTTGTGTACATATTAGACGTAAAGCAGGATGTGGGCTCTAAATCAACTGGC